>NC_056744.1:509513864-509576364 GCF_019279795.1 Protopterus annectens
TATGAACATATCATTTTGCTAAAAACAAGAAAAAAGTTAATAACTAATAAACCCAAGGGGAATAAATAAGAGAGAAAAAAATCATCTTGTGATGTAAGTAACAATCAAAGTATGCCAGTTTCACTGAATGTCTTCATATTATGTCCATTGTTGCATTTGTCAGGTCAGCACAAGAAAGCGTCAAGTCCATGTATTTTAGTCTATAGTCTAAGTAAATGCCTTGCCACCAACTTCATCTTGTGCATTATGGCTTCTTCGTGAAGTCCTGAGTAATGGTTTTGTTAGGCAACATTCTGCAGACTGATTTAGTATAGAATGGAAATGGGGCACAGCAGAAATACAGGGTAAAGGCAATACGGGCTTGCTTGAGGGCTCAGTTTAACTCATTCATACCTATAACATAGTTTTACTTTATTTCTGACACCCATACCTTCTTATGACATCATATCATTGCCTGGAGCTATTTTCCTAAATAAATTGATTTACCAAACACTGACAATTAACATGTGAACCAATAATGTGTTAAGAAACAAAATGACCTAGGACTGATTGCATAGATGCATCTATTATTTATTACTTGTTAAGTACTTTCTTATTAAGGTTAATGTTTCATATGTAAGTAAATATAATTTAGGGTGTAAACTGAGTTATCATGATGGAACACAAAAATAAAGTTGTACTATGAAATACTACATTAATGTTTTGTTGACTGGATTAATCTTTGTAGCATGTATTCAGGAGATGTTTGAGGTGGCAGACATTCATACTAATAAAAGGAAATTTGTCTTGGAGACCATGGACATTCCCTTCTTATTGCTATAGCTGGGGGAAGGATGAAGATTAGGGAAAAGTAGGAATGGATTATTGCTATAGCAGCTGAAATTTAGAAAACAATTAAACAAGAAAATTGTATAAAAACAATCTTTCGCATTACATTTTATGACAGATGATGGAGAATGTAGATATGAAAGGTGTAGAAAAGCAAATAAAATGGGCAATACTACTTATACTTAATTAGTAGGCAGGGCATTTTTACGATTTCCAACTTTTTTCATTTCCCCACAAGGTGCTTAAGATGATGTATAACCATGCAGATGTTGCCCACCCAAGAAGGAGAAGAGAGCAACATGACATGTCTGTTTGAGGAAACTGGATACACTAACTTCAGTTGGAATACTAACTGGAAAAAAATGATATGGAGCAGCACTCTCATCAGAACTTTAGTTGTTGAAGGAAAGGCAGTAGCAATACAAAATGATATAGGAACACTATTTGTAGTAAGATTTTCAGTTTAAACTGATTCAATTGTGAGGCACTTTAATTTACCCTCCTCTTTTTCCGCAGCATCAATTCAAGTATTTATTCATTGAGGAGCAGAGACATGTGTGAAAATAACATGAAACATTTAAGGATGCAATGTGAAAATAACATAAAACATTTGAGGATGCAGCAAACGTGGTGAGGCTATTGGCAAGAGCTTAAACCAAATACCTCAGAATAATTGTATTACACAATGTGTTAAGTATACAGGCATGATGGTATGTGTTACAATTTATGACAAATGTTTTGATGCATGAAGGCATGATGAATTTCTTGTTATGACAATGTGCTGAAGTACATAACATTGAAAATGTTTAGAACTTTACAGGAATATGAATGAGGCTTTAGGAAGTGTGGGCTGATTTACATGTTGGTGAATACTTAATAAGTAATTTAAGTCAGTAGACTTCTCCTTTGCTCAATCCGCTCTGTTCACCCTGCGGGCTCATTCTGCTCCCCTACCCTACTCCCAATTCCCACACACCTCCAGGGGTCCTAAAGTTATAGCACAATAACCCAACCCCCTACCACATCCACCAATAGCCCTCATCACCTAATTACACAATTAACAATACCGCCTACCCATTAATATTACAATCCCTTCTCTCTAGTAAAACTACTCTACCCATTTAACCCCCTATCTTCCTATCTCAACTATCTCCTGCCTCTAGGACAACACTCCCCCTTGCTGTGTACAAACCAAGCATTCTTAAATATCATCTTCTACTCTCCTCTTCCTTACTAATAAACATCCTTCTTATTTCTTACACCCTCACTCTCTATGAAAACAAAAAATTAACTAAATCCCAGCTAACATTAAAACAAACTTCTCTCTATGTTTACACCCCACTAACACACAGCAATATAACATTTTTAATCCTCCTACCTCATACCTCATTTCTATAGAACTAAACATATCAAGTTTTTCCAAAACAAGAAACTCTTCCCAACCTCTTCCAAACTCTCCAAATACTTACACAGTCACCAGCAGTTACTTCTCCTTTATGGCGACATTCACCCTAACCCAGGTCCAAACAACAACGTCCCTAATATCCCCCATGTCAACAAACTAATTCATTAAATCCTACCACCACACCCAACTCTCTCCATATAGCCCACCTAAATATTCGCAGCCTAAATAATAAAATTACCCAACTGCATGCCCTACTTGATCTCCATTCCTTTGATATCGTATGCCTAACTGAAACCTGGCTTAAATCAGAAACTAAGGACAATGATATAATCCCACCAGGTTATAACATCCTTAGACTTGACCGTCCAATCAAAAAGGGTGGTGGTGTAGCAATACTCTACAAAACTGAATTACTGGTTACCCAACTAGATACTAAACCACCCTCACCAAGTAATAGTGAAATTCTAATCTCCAAACTACTGCTTAATAAAAATAAATCCATTTACATAATATGCTGTTACATCCCCCCAGGCAATAATACTAATACCCTTGAAAATACACTGAGCTGGCTGTCCACCTCCTTCCCTCAGGAAACTATTCTCCTAGGAGAATTTAATATTGATTGGAATTGTTGTATTTCCCAAAAAACGACTTCACACATAAACCTTTATGGCTTCAATCAAACCATTACCGTCCCTACTAGAATAAATAAATCTAGCTATAAACCGAGCACCATTAACTAGATTCTAGTCAATAGAACCCCCCTGGCTTATACCACAGGCATACTACATGATGATATCAGCAACCACCTACCCACTTATATTACCAGAAAAATAACCCATATCCCCAAGCAAACAATTATCAGAACAACCAGAAACAAGAAATATTTCAACCAAACAAGCTTCCAAATAGAGCTCAAAGCTTGCAATTGGTCTCCACTAAAATACTTACCTCTTGATGAGGCAACTTCCTACTTCAACAACAAGTTCCTTCAAATTCTCAACCAACATGCCCCCACTCGGTCAATTAAAACCAGAGCAAAGCCTGCTCCTTAGCTAACCAAAGAGACCAAACACAAAATGTTGCAGAGAAATAGAACTTGGGCCAAATGGCGTAGCACTAAAAACACAATTGACCACCAAACCTTTAAACAGCTTAGAAATGAAAGCAAGAAACTAATACTCCTAGACATGAATAATTATTACTTGAAATTCCAAAACACTCAGTACCAAAACCCTCAGAAATTCTGGTCAGGTATTAACAAATTACTACAGCCAGGTAATTCTAAAACTCCCACTCCTTCCAACCTCACTCAGAGTACAACCAACCAAATTGCTGACACTTTCAACAATTTTTTCTCTAAGACTGTTACATCCCTAGCCAAAACCTTGCCTCCTAGATCCACCCAGAAACCTCACTCCCTGAACAACAAACCCCCCTCTTTCAAATTACAACCAGTCTCAACAGATCTCATCCACACCCTACTTAGGAAACTTAAACCATGTTCTCCCTCAGCTGACCTCCTCCCATCAGAGTATCTACAAATTGCAGCTGGAGTACTTGCCTATCCTGTCTCCATTTTAATATATCAATCCATAACTGAAGGCATTATCCCATCCCTCTGGAATGTATCCCATATCATTCCTCTTCATAAGGGGGTAACACTAACAAACTTTCCAACTTCTGTCCCATAGCCCCACTTTCTCCTTTAGCTAAAATCATGGAAAGATGTGTCCATCGGCAATTGCTTGACCATCTTCTCCAAAATAATCTTCTAGCAGATTGCCAACACGGTTTTAGACCTTATCACAGCACAACTACTGCTCTCTTATCATTTACAGACCATATTAATAAAAATCATAGTAACAACTTGCTGTCCTCAGCTCTCTTTTTAGACCTCTCTAAGGCCTTTGATATGGTTAACCATAAACTCTTACTAAACATCCTTGAATCCCTGGCATTAGACTCCCAGGCAATCCAGTGGTTTAATTCCTACTTAGAAAATAGACAGCAAGCAGTTCTTTGGGATAATCACATATCCTCTCTGCTTCCCATTAAAATCGGAGTCCCACAAGGTTCCATTCTTGGACCACTCCCCCTTAATATCTTTATTAATGATCTAAATAAGTCCCTTCCACAAACCATCTGCATTCAGTATGCAGATGACTCAGCATTGATATATTCAGAATCTTCCCCAGCTGAGCTTCAGACTACTACCCAAAACATTTTTACAGCTGCTGAAAATTGGTTCTATCAATATTGTCTCCTACTTAATCCCAAAAAAAACTAAATTATTACTATTTACACCTACACAGAAATCCTCTACCTTTGACTTCAATATAACATCTAATAATGGAACAATAATATCCTCTGAGCCTACTACCAAACTACTAAGTGTCACACTAGATAATAATCTGAACTTCGATTCTCATATTAACTTAACCATCAAGTCAGTCAATAGAAAACTCGGATCTCTTTATAGGCTTAAATCCTTCCTCACTGCCCCAGCCAGAGCCACCATTGCTCAGACACACCTGCTATCTACCCTTCTCTATGCCTCACCTATTTTTACAAACCTATCTAAATCTAATCTCAATAAACTAGCAACTTCATACAACAACATTGCCAGATTTGCCACAGGAGCCCCCTTTCGTACCCATCACTGTTTAAATCTTAAACAACTTGGTTGGCTGGAGCTACATAATCAACTACTGCTACAGCAACTTAGCATCACCTACAAAATCTTATTTCAACCTTCTAATACTACCATATGCTGTACTCTTATTAGCCCTTATAAAAACCTCTCTTCATTGCGCTCAACTACTAAGCTCCTAGCAGCCTACCATAAATCTCACAACAAAGCTGGGGACTGATTGTTCTCCAACTCAATTGGACCTATTTGGAACAAGCTTCCAAGTGAACTTACAACACTAACCTCTACACCCACATTCAAAAACCATCTAAAAATCTTCCTTAAATCCCAATGGCTCTGTCCTTGTACCAACCCTGACTGAAACTTTTATTGCCTCCAGACACTCACCTGTTCTTTTGACCTCAACTTCTTCACTACGTTACTTTAGTACTAGCTTACTACTTTAACTTCACCAACTCCACTGAACTACTAATAAAAAAATAAAAAAATAAAAACACAATAATATTCTTATAATCAATGATAATTCTCTTTGTAATTCTTTCAACATGTTATACCTTGTGATATCAGGACTCCAAATGCTTTATATCTCTAGTTGTATTTCTTTGTCTATAATTTCTCCACCTGATGTATTTTTTGTAATCTGTCCTACTAGCATTGCTTTTGAAGTGCTTATTATTTGGTACACGTTTCTTGTCTTTTTTTTATGATACCTGGAAATGTCTTCATAGAACATTCCTAACACCAGATAAAATAGCTAAGTTTCGTACATCTAGTAATGTTTTATGTTGGAGATGTTCTCAAGCATGGGGAGCGGACTGGATACATATTTTTATGAGTGCACTAGTATAAAACAATTCTGGAATAACATTAATAATGTTTTACAAGGTCTATTCACAGATTTGTTTATATTATCTAAAGCTGCTACTAAATTAAGTCTAGTAACAAACTAATTTGTCCAGGGACATCTTCAGGTGGGGTCAGATAAATATAGTAGCAGGAATTAAGAGGGTGAGAAGGATGAAAGGGTTAAATGGGAATGAGGGATGATTGGGAGGAAATGAGGTAAGAGTAGGGAGGGGCTTAAGGGATTTAGGAAAGTGTAACTGGGGAGGAATCACATTTTGGAATGAACTTGCTAAGGCAAGGTCATGTCTGAGATGACCTGTAGGTATGCCAGGAGTGCATGTAGGCCTCGGGTTAAGGGTCAATGGTGGCTGGTCGATGGTAAGTGGTTGCATGGTTTGTATAATATATATATATATATATATATATATATATATAGATAGATAGTTTTTTTTTTGGTAACTGCAGTGGTTTGGATATGGGAGCAGAGCAATGGGGGATTTATAGTGGTGGCATTCATGTCCTTGACTTGGCTTTTCAGGCTTGTTTCTGTTATTTGTGACCATTTGCCATAGGGTACTTTCAGACTTTGAGAGCTGGGAGGACCTACACAGTATTATTGGTGTGAGAGGTAACAGTTCACTAAAATAAATTACATAATAATAGAAATAAATAAATAAACACATGAAAGAACATATATACAGAAGGGTAGGCAGGGGTCATTTCGTGCCATCGGCAATGTGTTTTTTTTTCTCTTGATGTCGAGGGGTGGTTTGGAAGCTTGCATAGAACTGGTTTGATTGCAGGATTTGGTTCTTGTGTCACATGATCACTGGTCAAGGCAGGCGTACCTTTGGAGATCTTACAACATGTGCTGTTTTCTCCCTGTACCATCACCATTTTGATGTGTCCACTCAGCTGAAGCTGCCAGTAGCTTTTCCCAGGCTCTGAGTGAGGTGAAATAATGGCTGCCACTGCGCATGCACAATGCAGTGCTAATTGTCAGTAGAGTGGAGCCATACCTCTTAACTGTACAGCTTTTCACAGAAGGGGAAGAGAGTTACAGGATTTTGCCTCTTGGCTGTGCAGAGTTTCACAATAAATCCAGTTTTGTGCCTCCTTTGATTGTGTGATTAAGTGGCAATTAATTTCAGGTCAAGGTTGAAAATGAGGACAGACATTTGAGTTTTGGACTTCCTGCTGTTCAATAAATTCATATGGCAAGATCTGTTATTCTGTCAACTTTATGAGTTTTTTATGAGTTCCGTCGGCTTTCTGTGTTGGTTGGGATAATGTCTGAGAAGTGCACTAACAGGTTGAGAGGTTGTCTGGTTCTTATCAAATCAGCAAGTTGGGGTAGTGATTTATTCTTTGGTGGATCATGTTTGGCTCTTGCACATTTATAAGGGTCCATGCTCTGTCATTGAAGGTTTGGGACTTAATGTGAGCGTTTGTAGGTTCTTTTAAAAAAAAAAAAAAAAAACATTTACAGCATAGCTTTACATTTCCACTGCATAGCTTTCTTCTGCTGCTCATAAAAGTTTTTATTTTTTTGTGATTTTCTAGCAAATCAGTGGGATGATCTGAGGAGTGAAGTAATTCCAGTTTAATGCTTCACTTTCACGGAGGTTAACAAGGGGCCCTGTTTTTTTTTTTTTTTTTTATTTTTTTTTTTTTTTTTGTAACTTTTTAAGTTTATAGAGCAATAGTTGAAATCTGTCCCTGTTGAGAGTGGGCAGTTGCAGTTGTCAAAGCAGAAAGAATCAATAGCTGTCCAGTAGATTTTACTACATATTATGCTCAAGTAAAACATTTGGCAAACAGGATGCTAGAAAAAGGGGAAATAGGCAGGTGATGGAAGTCTGACAGTCACCACCGAATTATTACCTGCACTGAAAACACAACAGGGCTTACAGGTTAAGTTGCTAACCTGATTTTGCTTGTGAAGTGTCAGATTCATTTGCTTGGTATGTCTTGTACTTCATTTTTGACCAGCTCTTATTACAAGAGAGTTCTTAAGTACTGGAAAGAATTACTGCAAGCTTATTGCAACTGTGTTGAAGTTTGTCTCATAAGACTGGTCCACTTTTTATAAACTTGTGGTTTTCTGGCTAAATTGTGGTACTTTATTAATGATGGAAGTTAGAAAATGACAGATATTATTTTTATATATTAAGCAAAATTTGTATCATAATGCACCAATACTTTATAGGACTAAATTAGTAATGTGATGATCTTATTATTTATTGTACAACCCCAATTTCTGATAGTGAAAAGATATTAAATGTTATAAACAAATTTTCAGAAGTCTCTAATTATAAAATTAATTTGGAGAAAACTAGTATTTTAGAACCCTAAAACCTTTTTCATCAATGTGAAAATATCAAATACTTGGGTAGGATAATAAGGACTTTTATAGTAATAATATTGTATGGGAACTAATAGTAGCTGATTGTGGCAGATAGAGGAATTTAAGACTACCAGTATTGGCAAAAGTATCAATAGTGAAAATGAATATATTACCACAAATGTTGTATATCTTTAGGTCTGCTCAAGTATCAGTTACAAAGACAGTTTTTAAACAATTTCATAAAGATCTAGCTAAATTTATCTAAACTAGAATATTGTATGAGAAATTAATGATGAGGACTTGAGAAGTATACTATTTAATTGTGAACACCAATAGGTGTTTAAGTACAAAGTGGATACCAACTTGGGTGGTCTTGAATTACAAGCATATTCTAGATCGAACATAAATCCTAAAGCTTTACCCTTTTTGGATAAAAGTAGTTTGATAAAGTATGGGATTATGGACCACTTAAAAATATATGTGTCATCTTTGCAAAATTTATTCCAGTCAGTAGACTTGTTGCAATATATGATGGTTTTTCAGCCTTTCCATAGGAATCCCAATTTTAAACTAAATAATCAGTTGATTGATCTTAGTAAATTCCCATTAATAGTTAATTTGACTCTGATTGATGAATTGAATCTTCCTAAGAGTTATATGGTTGCCATGAGACAAATCAGAGAACTTGCTCTGAGTCATTTTGAAAACTTTAAACCGGTAGTTGGAATTGTGGATAAATGCTCTGAATTGTGGCAGGCTCTCCAACAGGAAGTCAAATTTATAACAACAACAAATAAATTAATTAAAGATTTAAAATTCCAGGATAAAATTCTGCTGTCATTGATGATTTGGAATAATGCTTATTATACTCATCTTAAGTTACATAAATTTAATCCTAGGAATTCTGCAACTTGTCCATATTGCACAAATCAAACAGTGGATCTTCTTCATATGTTCTGGAGCTGCAAGTGTATATATAAACTTTGTAACTCTCTTAGAACACAACTACAAAAGATGGGTTATCAAAGTTCAACGTTATCATGGGAATTTATGATTCTACATGTTCCTCCAAGAGAGCTCTCTAGGTCACAAACTATAATATGTATGAATATTTTTTTGCTGATGAAGTTATATATAGCTACAAATTGGTTAGAACCAGACAAGACATCATGGGATAATTTCAAGCTTGTGGCTATAAAGCATATATTAGCACATAAATTATTCCTGAAGCAAAGTAACAAAAATATTAATAACCCGAAAATATGGGCAAAGGTTTTTAACATTATATTAGCATAATACTGTTATTAGGAATACATTAAAGTTTGGATATATACGTGGAGGAAAAATTGTTTTGAAAACATGTATGATATGTATGGACACAAAGTACTTCTACAAATGTTTTGGCTTTGTTTTTCTTCCCTGGTGTCTTCTTTTTTGGAATAATGACGATTTTTATATGGAAGCATTTCATGTAGATATTGTATATAGTTTTGATAGTAATAGTAGTGAATTATGTGTGTGATTTTATTGTATTTTGAAAATATATATCAATAAAAATTTATTATGGAAAAAAAAAAAGAAAATGACAGATGTATGTTAGATTTCATACCCCTTCAGAAAATTCATGATGCAAAAACCATTGTTCTGTCAACTTTTGAGTTTATTTTGGACCTTGGTCCCACTTTATTCATGTTTGCCCAGACGTCTTGCTCTAAGAGGTTGAGTGGTATGCTCTAGTGGTGTCAGGTCACCTGTGCTAGTGCAAAAGTGTGCTCTATAGGGAGCGAGCACCATTATATTTTCAATTAGAAATGCCAATGGTATGCAGTTTGCGTTTAAATGAACTTTGCCCTTCAGTGACCTGGGGAATCTGCATATTTGTTTGGAATAATGTGTACCTTGCCCACTAAGTGTGATTTGTCCATATTCAGTGGTGGCCTTGGCCAGATTTCTCGCTTCAAGAGGTTGCAAGTTATGACTAGGGTGAGGGCAGGAAGTGTGGGGGGCATGAAGTGAAACAGAATTCTAATGGCTTATTAATAACACCAACTAGCAGGGTCACAAGAGAGTTAAGGTACATTGTTCACTTGTATACTTATAAATAAATGAATAAATAAATAAATTAAAATGTGGTTAATTTTGATTTACCATGGATATCAGTGAGGTATTACTAATGTGGACTGTAGGCCCATTGGCAGGCTGCTCTGCTCATTACTCATACACAAGACAAAGCCTGCAAAAAAAAAAAAAAAAAAAATCCTACAATTGAGAATGTGGTAATGCTTGCCCTACAAGAGGGGGATGTTTTTGACAAGGAGAAATAGGGCCTTAGATGTGGCGAGGGAAGGTGGATTTATTGAGTGCGTTCAAAAGATGGGTCGGTTTTCTTAAAATGTGTTTTATGTATTTCAAATGATTTACAATTCTCTTTTCTTCCTGATGGTGGTACTACTTTGGGTGTTTCAGTTGCTGGAGTGTGATGCAATAGAGTCATGGATGGTGTATCGTATCAGCAGGTGGGCTGAATGAAGTGGCCTCATCAGGTCATGGATGTTGCTACAAAGGGGGTTGTTGATTGTTGGAGCTGCATGAAGTGAGGTCACAGGTACTGATACAGTTTTTATAACGAACAAAGGTCAGCACTCAAGTGTGGGAAAAACACTTTTATTCCACATAAATATAGTAGCACCATCCCAACAATGAACCAGCTTGGACAAACAACTCAAAGACAAAAAAATTCACAAATTCCATTGGGATTTGGGGAGTTATGATAGAGGGAAACCCTTCAAAGTCTCTAGAGGTAGTGAGAATGTCAAATGTGTGACTCAGGGAACTTCTCGTGTAATGCGCAAAAGGAAAAGACATAAATCTGTACTTAAAAAAACTAGGGGCAGTGCTACTGAAAATTCTGGGGATGAGTTGTCATCTATGACAGATGTGGATAGTGAACACACACAAGCATCATCAGTACCCAAAAAGAGGAATGTAACCACCCCTTTAGGGTTAACAAATGCAGGGGTTGAAGGAAACATAAATACAGCAGTCAATGTAGATTCCCTTTTGGAATTGTTAATCCCACGATAAGTCATCCAGGAAAGGTACATAATATTTCATCTGTGTCATTATGTGAGAATGAAATACAATTGGTCAACAGCGGACTGAATTTTGTCCCTGCCTTTTTTGTTTCTGAAGATATTATTGTTGATGACGTCATGTCCTTTTGTAGGTTATTAAATCTGAGATTATTCTTTGAGGGGATGATACCTCTCAGAGATCTGCTGATTTCAAGTTTTACAAATCTTCATATATACCTCCTATGAATAAGTATGTTTCAGCATTTCAAGATTGTGTGTTAAAAGATTTACATTTTCAGGGGGGGGGGGGTTCAGGGCATCTAAACATAACCTGTCACATGCAGAACAACAGGCCCTAATAAATCTTCAGAATAATAAGAATTTGGTGATTTTACCTGCGGATAAGGGTGGGGCCATTGATGTTATGGATTGGCTGTTTTATTCATCTGAAGCAGAGAGACAACTGATGGACATTATGTGTTATATGAAAATGCCTCTGGACCAGACTATAAGGTTTAAAAAAGAGATACACACCTTTCTGAATCTTGCTCTTCTTGAAGGCATTATTACTTGTTTCGATGTTTTTCATCTAACAGTATCTGATCCACAGCAACAGTATCTTTATTTATTGCCTAAAATTCATAAGGATCCCTTAAAACCACCAGGTAGACCTCTTGTCTCTGGTAGGGGATCACTTAGAGCCTTTTTCACTATATCTTACCAAATATCTCAAACCATTATTACAATGCGTGAGATCTAGATTACAAGATACAACAGAATTTCTGAAAATTATTTCAGAAATACAAATGGAGGAGAGTTGGATAATGTGTACACTAGATGTAACTGCCCTCTATACAAATATACCGCATTGGGCAGGGCTCACAGCATTAGAATATTGGTTAAATCAGACCTCCCTTTATGCTCCAGGATTTGACACATTTCTATTATGCTTGGTAAAGCATGTGTTAACGAAAAATATGTTCTGCTTTAATGGTGAATGTTTCTGGCAAGTGAAGAGTACTGCAATGAGAGCATCTTTTGCTCCCATTTATGCAGATTTAGTTATGGGGTATTTGGAAATACAAATGGTATATGATGTTAGTCATAATTTATATTTACCTGAAATTGACATTTGGCGCAGATACCTTGATGGCTGTTGGATGATATGGAAAGCTGATGTTAATTATTGGGGATAATTTGTGGGTTACCTCAATGATAACAAATGGGGTATACATTTTACAGTTCATTATGATTATAATAAAATTAACTTTTTGGACGTGACATTGTCTAGGAACATGGATCACAATCTAGGGAGTACTATCTATCATAAATGTCCAGAATATAATTCTCTTTTGCATGCCTCCAGTTTTCATCCTAATCACATTATCACGAACATTCCCAAATCACAGTATTTACGTGCTAGACGGGTTTGTTCGACTGAACAATGTTTTGAGTTTCATAAGGATGATTTGACTAAGAGGTTTATTTCTAGGGGATATAATTGTAGGAATGCGTCTAGAGCTAGTGAACGGGCTTCTAAGCAGGATAGAACTAGATTATTGCAGTAGCAAGATAAGAAATCCAATGATAATGCTGTTAGATTAACGACTATATATGGCCATAACACTGGACAACTGAGAAAAAATATCAATAAATATTGGGATATATTATGTATAGATCAATATTTGTCACAGATATTAACAGAAATATGTAAGTTTTCATTTTGCAGGGGCAAAACACTTGGGTCTTATTTTAGTCATTATAAACATAAATTAGATACATCTAAACAACGGGTTACACTACTGATAATGTAGCAGTGGGATGTTATCCATGTAATCATTGCTCTTTTTGTAGGTTTTTTTCAAATCTCAACATTTTTCTAGTAAAAATACTTCTCAAGTATGTGATGTTAAATTTTTATGTAACTGTAGTTTTGAATGGATTATTTATCTAGTGACCTGTTCCTGTGCTACATTTTATATTAGCGAAACATCACACACTTTATGTATTCGTATTTCAGAACATCTTAGTTACATCAGAAATAAAAGACAATCTAATGCATTATATAAACACTCTATTAAGCATCCAACAGCTGAATTTAGATTTATTATTGTTGATAAGATTCAGGGAGACAGAATAAATAAAATAAAATGGCATAATTTATTTAATAAAAAAGAAAAAAGTTGGATTATCAAGCTGGGTTGATTATTCAGCCCAGGTTTGAATGAGCATTTATGAACAACCAATCAGGATGTTTCTGAATGTCTTTAAGTTTGTACATGACTTTGCTAAGTGTAAATGCTTCCACTGAAGAAGGCAGTTATTCTGCTGAAACCGGTTTGGAATATGAGATCCATGCTTTTTGCATGATCTCTGGTTCATTGTTGTGATGGCGTTACTATTTTTTATGCTGAAATAAAGTGGTTTTATCACACTTGAATGCTGGCCTTTATTCATTGTAAGGATTTTACTATTTTGGTTGTTTGCACCTGCCGTACTTGAGGATTCGAGTTGGGCTGAGGTTACTGATAAAGTCTTATTTACTCATTTCGATGTGTGAGAATTGGTGCTGTATATGAGTTCTCCAAGAACTAGTAAAGAGGAGCTGCATCAGGTGCTCAGTGTAGCAGATGTTTAGGCTTAACTATAGGGAGGTTGGAGCCATCCACAGATGGGGTACAGTCAACCCCAGTGGAGACCGAGTTTTATATAGATATATATCTATATATATATATATATATATATATACATATTATAACTCAGGTTAGGTTGGATTTTGGGAGCTCGATGAATGTTGTGTTGATGTGGATTGGGTTCAGTTCATACTGAGAAGAGGGTTTGGAGTTGAGAATACAAGGATATGTGAATTCATTGTTGTGGATGGGGTAGTCTGATGGCATTAGGAACTGCAAACAGCAAGTAAGGTTTGAAGCCTTATGGACTTACTGCCTACATGTTAGGGAACATCTGGGTGTTAAGTTTCCTTGGGTGTTAGGTTTTTTGTAGTGCATAGTGGTTTGGTTACAGTGGGATATGGCCTTGACCTTGTCAAGATTGTATAGGTTCACACATGGGTTTGAAATGTGTGGGTAGGTATTCAGTGGTACAGCTGACAGATGGGGAAGGCATGTTGGTTAAAGGAGTTTACAGCATCCTGCATGATGTAGGATAATTTGTTACATGGATAATAGATGGTGTTTTATGAATTTTCTATTGAATCAAGGAGTGTGGGGACAATATGTATGACCATTCGTCTATTACAAAGGAAGATAGTGTTTGTGGAGCTATGCTGGAGTAGGAATGAGGGTTGGGTAGGTTATTTAGTTGGACATTCTTTCCTTTTAAACAGTCGTATGCCTGGAACTGATAGGAGGATGTATGCTATATGTGCGCACTGATAGGAGGATGTATGCTATATGTGCGTCCTTTAAGAGTAGGTAGGGTTTGAGAGGCATTGCAGGTGTGCGAGGATTGGGGATAGGTAGGAACTAGATGTTTCAGAGTCTAGGCTGAAGCCATAAGGATTAAGTAGAGCATGTTTTGGATCTAGTAACAGATGTTTAAGGTTTGTTTCATTATTGGATGTGAAGGTGACACCTTGAAAGGAAAGCATTAAAATGGAAATCCAAGGGTAAGCAGTGGATTAAGGCTGTTGAGTTGTTGGTAGACACATTGCATTGTCCATAGGGATTTGCATCGGTTTGCAAATGTGACAGGAGGGTTGGGCCATACTTAGGAGGATTGGTTTGTGGCTTGTCTGTCAGAAGAGCAGGATGACTGGAGAAGGGATGTGGGA
Source organism: Protopterus annectens (assembly GCF_019279795.1). NCBI lineage: Eukaryota > Metazoa > Chordata > Ceratodontiformes > Protopteridae > Protopterus > Protopterus annectens. Next base: position 509,528,814 of record NC_056744.1, read on the forward strand.
CTTTAAGTTGGTTTCAATTTAGCAGGCATCATAGTGTCCCAGAGAAAGTTGGGTGGGGTGGGGTCCATTTTTTCTTGCTTGATATGACAATGGTATTGTTTGTTTTTTGTGCTGTCAGCCGAGGCATGCCAGGTTGGGGTTATAAGGATTACATGCTTATGGCTGGACCGTGAGGCAGGTTTTATAAGTAAAGCTCATGGTAGGGGCGGTGTTAGCTTGGTCAAATTGTGTTGCAGCCATCAGAGGTAGGAGATAGATGGGACAGATTGTTGAGTATGTTGGTTCAGGCTTGTGAGCAAAATGAGGTTTTCAGTTGGTGGAAGGGGATTTAACTGCAATAACTGCAGTTTCATGGGTGACAGGGTTAGCTTTATTTGCTAAATTCTGGATGGTGGCTCACATGCTGAAAGTGTAGGTGTGATGCTGTGAAGCTTGGCTGACATTGCCTATTGTCAAAGTAATTTCGTTGCAGGGTTGGTATATCGAGGGTCATTCAGTCTACAGTTTGTACGGTTATGGCTTCATAGATGTATTGATGTTATTAACAGAGTGGCTTTGCTTGCCAAATGTTTTCTTCCCTTACAATAGAGAGTGGGTATGATGGTGGGATTACTGAGCAATTGATTCATTAGGAAGGAACTCTCATTTTGATCATTAGTATATCCATTGGGTGGATAAGAGGCTGCAGTTAGGCATGAAGGCATGTCAAGGATCTTGTTTTGCTTTTAGCGACATTGGGCATTTTAAGGTTCTGGTGGTAAATTGTCCTTCTGGTTTTGCATGACTTGGGTTTAGTGTTTTGGTGTGCATTTGGCAGGTGATTACCTGGGAATTAGCCTGGTCTGGCTTCTTGGCGGATGGATAGGGAGGTTGATGGTGGTTTCCATTAGTTGACAAATGAGGCATGTGATTCACGTGGGGGATATAATTTGGAGGGGTTGGGTTGGTGGCTGGTTGGGTACAAGGAAGATTGAGGGGTTGTTGAATATTTGGAGTTTTCCTGTTAAGCTGGTATAGGAGGTTCATCTGGAGTTGCTGGGGATTAGAGTTCATTTTCATTTGTTTAATATGTAAGTGGTGTGTCTTGTGGTAGTCATGCTGCTAAAATGCCATGATGGTCATTTAAATGTCTTATTCCTTATAATGGATAGGTTGTGGGATGGCAGGATGGCTATTTGAATTTTGGAAAGATATCTCATTTGGTTATTATGGTTATTATGTTCATTAGGCAGTAAAATGGGGCTGCAATTTGGCATGATGGTATGCAATTACCTCTGCAATTCAAGTCACTGTGGGCTTAGTGTTTGGTTGTCCAGTTGGATAGTAATGACCTGGGAATCAATATGAAGCTTTTGTTGGTAAGTAATTGAGTCTTTAGCTCATACATAGCGGTTATGCTAGGCTAGTTGGTGGGGTGGCAGGATTGCTATTAAATTGAATTTTGGAAAAGGAATCTCATGTGGTTATTATATTTACTGGGTAATAAATGGGGCTGCAATTTGCCCTGATGGTATGCAATTGCATCTGCGTAGACTCAAGTGGCAGTGGGCTTGGTGTTTGCTTGTCCAGTTGGCTGGTAATGAACTGGGAATCAATACAAAGCTTTTGTTGGTAGGGAAGTGAGTCTCATACATACTGGTTATGCTAAGTTATTTGTTACTTTAGCATTGGAGAGGGATCACTGGTTTGTTTTCAACTGTTTAGGCAACTGGCTATTTTCATTTATGTGATATGGCTTTGGGAGGTGATGACATGGGTCCAGTTGAGTCTGAGAGTATGGAGTACAATGAATGATGTTTGGCTTAATGCCTTTTAATGGTGGTTAAGTGTTGGAAGTTTGGTCAGACAGAGGGGAAGCAGCCTGGTCAGGCTGGTGGGTGAAGAAGAGGGGCAGGCTTGCCCTATTCTATTCCCCCTCTGGTGTTGGATGTTCAATTCTATGAGTTGGGAAAGGAAAGCAAGTGGTGGGATGTTGCTTGATAAGTAAAATAAGTGAGTGGAAGTAAGCTGCGTATTTAGGTAGATGTGTAATTCAGTAAATGGTAAATGAAGTGAGAGGTGGCATGCTGCTTCATAAGTAAGTGAGAGAAGTATGGATGCTGCTTACTGATTTAGGATGGGGGGAGTCACGCTGTCCTTGTCAATGTTACATGGATGTAATGCTAAACCATACCATGTGTCAGTTGTAATTAATAAATACTGGTTAACAAGATAATGTTTATGGAAGTTTAATAAAGGTCATCAAACATCATTCGGTGTGATGTGTTTATTGAAGGGGACTGTGACAAATAAAGTTTGGTAACAAACTAATTTGTCCAGGGACATCTTCAGGTGGAGTCAGATAAATATAGTAGCAGGAATTAAGAGGGTGAGAGGGATGAGAGGGTTAAATGGGAATGAGGGATGATTGGGAGGAAATGAGGTAAGAGTAGGGAATTGCTTAAGGGATTTAGGCAAGTGTAACTGGGAGAGAAATCACATTTTGGTGTTAACTTGCTACCCACCCTCCCCTTTTTGTGGTTATTTTTATCAGTCTAGGTAGTGGGGAGAAGAGGGGCAGGCTTGCCCTCTTCTGTTTCCTCTCTGGTGTTGGATGTTCAATTCAATGAGTAGGGAAAGGAAAGCGAGTGGTGGGACACTGCTTGATAAGTAAAATAAGCGAGCAGAGGTAAGCTGCTTATTTGGTTGGATGTGTAATTCAGTAAACGGTAAATGAAGTGAGTGGTGGTATGCTGCTTCATAAGTAAGTGAGTGAGGTATGTACGCTGCTTACTGGGTTAGGATGAGCAGGCTCGTTACAGCCTTCTGTGTAAGCTAAATGATTTTTGGAGGGAAAAACATTCCATCTCAACATTCTAGCAAGAAAATCTTCCCCTCAGAGTTCCAGCTGATGCTCTGCATGAACATGCGCACACTACAGTCTCTCTGAGATGGATGGTGATGTCATCATTTGTGAGGAAAGAAGGACAGTTTCAAATACACAAGTCTGCTTGTTTTCAACAAATATTCAATAGTGCTAACTTTTTAATAGATCTGGCTATTATTTAAAGTGTTTTCTCTTCATAAATGAAGGTTGCTTTTAAAATTTAAACAGATTCATGTCACATAATATATTCAGTGACTTTTAGTGTGTCTGCATGACTTCAAAGCAAGCTGCTACTTTCATAAAGCAGAGTGAAAATGTTTCTGGAAACAAATGAACAGGTTAGTTTTATATATTAAAATTCTAAAGGATGTGTAAGGAAATGAACATATTTTCCTATTCAGAATATTTTTTCATATAATATTTTATATTATACTGAAGTGTTTAATTTGACAAATGTTACAAAGTATACCTGTTCATATGAAAGTTTCATGTTCTTTCTATTCTCTGCTCTCTTTCTTCTCAGAGACTGGATGTGATATTTATGATTAGTAGTTTATGTTTAAGAAAGCCTTTACTTATTTGAAAGGTTTGAAATAACCAACTTTAAACATGATTAGCTGAATCTACCTGTATATATTTAAGCCCTTAGATTTACTGCATTTAGCTTGCTTGTTTCTGTTTTAATTAGATGTTCAAAATGTTTACTTTAAAAGCCTTGTCTTTTCATGCTGTTTTGCTATGTTGCATCTATAGCTTAGAAGAATAGTATAGCTACATAACCTAACAGAGTCATTAGTAAAATATTCAAAAAGTAGATTTAAAATTATATGTATGCACATTGTTGTACATTCAGTCCAATATATATGATGCTGTTTAAGTTACTATTTAATAATATAATTATACTTTATTCATGTATATTAACTAGTGTTAAAACCTTACAGCTTATAATATTTCATTTTGAATAGTTCCTGTACTACTATTATCTAGTTAATAGATGCATCTCCAGACTGAATTGTTTTTCATTTTGAGATATGGTTGCTTGGTAGTTGTTTTTTGCTTTATTTGAACTATAACTAAATACTCATTCTATAGGTATTAGTCCTTTTATCATACTAATGGTCATGTTGATTAATGAAATTATCACTAAAGTACTAAAGAAGGTTCAGTAGATAGTGCATGACTATTATCTTTAGTTCAGTAATGCTATGCTTATTTACTTATATTATAATGTTACCAGTTGGTTTTGTTATACTTATATATGTTATCTTACATATCTTTCAGTTTTAATTGTATTACTTCTTATGATAGAGTGTTCTAGTTAAGCAGAGTGTGATTTATTTATTATTTACTTGTTTCTCTTTCTCTTGAAATACTTGAGGAAATACATTTAATCACTATAAATTTCATTTTAAGGATAGGAGCTTTAGATTAGTATTAGAAGTAGGGATTAAGCATGTTGGACGTCTTGAAATTAGTTAATTTTGTATATATTTTCAGTAGTATTACTCGGACTTTATGTTATGTTAGGCTTCCTTTGAGTAATTTGTATTCTAACTTGAGGTTATTATTATCTATAATTACAATGTTTTTATGTTCTTCTGCTCTTCCTTTATCACAGGGGATTGGTGGGTAGGCACTAGGGTTAGGATAAAGGTCATTATTATACATTTCATGGTTCTTATAAAACCTTTTTCTTTTTTTTCAACAAATGTTATTTGATGACTTGCTTGAATACTTAGACTGTTTTTCTTTTATTTTTTCTTCTTCTTTTAATATTGTGTTGGATTTGCACCTTGAGTTCACTTTTATAGCATCAATAATGATTATACTTGTAGAATATGCCTGTTGACATAATTTTAGATTCTTGGAATGTTAGAGGTATTCAAGATAAAGCGAAAAAGTCACTATTATTTCATATGATCTTTAAATCACAGGCTAACATTTGTTTTATTCAAGAGACCCATATTCCACGTATTGATTGGAATAAAGAGTTAAAAATGGATCAAAAAGATTATAGCTTCAGGTGACTCATCTAACTCCAGAGGTGTAGCTATAATCATTAAACAAAATTCATTGGGAATATTATTGATGAGAAATTTGATGATGAGGGAGGTGGTGCTTATTTACGCTTCTATTGCTGGTTTGGACAAACCCTTATTAATTTTAAATCTATATGGCCCATGTAATTCACAACATTTGTTCATTTTAAAATTTACAATATTCTTGCATCCTATAAGGATCATCATATTATAGTGGGTGGTGACTGGAATGCAGTTATAAACCCTGTAATTGATCGTTCAGCTCCACTGTCACCTATAATCTTCAATCTACTCTGGCTATAAATGATTTGATGACAGAATATAATTTAATAGATCCCCTCCGCACTGTTAAAAGTATAAACAAGAATGATATATATACTTATTATTCTAAGTGCTATCATTCATGGTCCAGATTAGACTTCTTTCTAATTTCAGATTATATTTCAAAATATATTGTTGACTTTACTACAGAACACAGATTCTTTTCGGATCACTCAAGAATTTCGCTAAAATTGAACATAAAACCCAATATCAAAAATAAAACTATGTTTAATAAGTGGACCTTAAATAATAACTTATTGTCAAATGAAGATATTTGCAAACAAACTTCAGAAATCCTAAATGAAATGGTGAATAATCTTGAATCATCTGACATTCCTTATGACATACAATGGGCTGCATGTAAAGCAAGATTAAGAGGTTTATTTATTAGTAAAGCTGCTTTTTTCAAAAAACAATACTTTAAGAAAGAGGAATTCTTAAAATCAAGAATTTCTTCGTTGGAAAATCATCTTAGTCTGAACTATGATGCTACTTTAGAAAAACAAATTTTTGATCGTCAGAAAGATTTAATTCTGCTTCACCAAAATAACCTCTCCTTAGCTGAACAAAAGCTACTTGCTTCATATTCAGAGTGGGCCCAGGTTCCATCTAAATTGTTAGCGAGAATTATTAAAGTTAACTTCAGAAATCCAAATATTACATCTTTATCTTATAATAACAGATTATATAATACTGATGAAGAGATTATTCAACTTTTCACCTCTCTTTACAATGAGTTATATTCAGGTTCTTCTAATTCTGTTAAAGATAATCACTCAAAACTCTTTTTAGACTCTTTGCAGTTCCCTAAACTTAATGATAATCAGCAAAAACTACTTTCTACCCCTATATCGGTACAAGAAATCTCGGATTCAATAGATAATCTTAAATTGGGTAAATCTTCGGGACCTGATGGTTTTACTCCAGAATTTTTCAAAACTTTCAAATTGGTAGTTCCCTTTCTATTTAAAGTTTACAATCACATAAGAGTTAATGATATCTCAGATATTCATTGGAACACATCCAAAACCATTCTAATTCTAAAAAATAATAAAGATAAATCTGACCCAGTAAAGTATAGACCCATTTCTTTAATTAACATGGATATTAAGATTCTGTCATCTATTCTGGCTAACAGATTGAAACGGATTTTACCCTCAATTATCTCGTCAGATCAATCAGGTTTTATGTCTCAGAGACATGCTTGGGATAATACTCTATCTTTAGAGACTATACTTCATCTCATTAAGAAAAATCCAAACCCTATATATGCTTTGATTATAGATGCATCAAATGCCTTTGACAGAGTATGTTGGAACTTTCTATTTCAAACTATGTTATGTTTTAATATTCCCTTATTCTTTATAAATTTTTAAAAGTTTTATACAAGAATATGTTTACTAGACTATACATTAATGGTCAATTTTCTGCTCGATAAAGATCACTAAAGGAACAAGACAGGGTTGTCCATTGTCCCCTTTTCTTTTCAACATTTATTTAGAACCTTTGCTATTGTTTATTACTCAAAATACTTTTCATAACATCCCTAGAATTCTTAATACTAATATTCATTTCTCTGCTTTTTGGATGATTTAGTAATCTACTTTCAAACTCCATTATCTGATTACAGAAAAATAATGAATTCTATTGATTATTTTTCTTTGGTTTCCAACTATCTTTTAAATTCTACAAAAACTCATATTTTTCCCTTAAATCATTTAGCACACAAATCTTTTTTTGTTTCCAGACGATCATTTTCAGTTTACTTATAATATAAAATATTTAGGAATCAATTTAGAACACAATAATAGATCTTCCTTTCAAAATAATATTAATAAATTATGGAACTCTATATTGTCTGATATGGACAGATGGAAGCATCTAAACCTTTCATTTCTTTCAAGGGTGGCCATTATTAAAATGAATATTCTGCCTAAATTTCTTTACCAATTCTCATCATCTGATCAGATAATTTCAAAAAATTTTTGAGTCTGTAAATAAAGCTTTGGCAAAATTCATATGGTTCCCTAAATCTGTTAGAATTTCCTATTCTAGATTGGCATTTTCAAGGACAAGGGAGGTTTGGGTTTACCTAATCTTTATCTCTATTATTTGATTGTCTCATCCAATAAACTTCTTACTATCTCTAAATTCAATAACACTTCTTATCCAAATCACTCTTTATGGATAAAATTATGGTATAATTATGTCATTTCTAATAATTTAAATCCTGAAGCTATTCCCTTTATCTCTCTGGATAGTTTATTTATTAAAAATATATCTACAGTATTTAAACAAAAGATTAGAGATTTCCAAACCTTACTCAAAATGTGTAAACTAGAAAAGATCTCGCACCATGTTCAGCCAATTCATCTAAACCCAAATATATTATTGGACAATAAACTTTTGAACTTAACAAACTATCCTTTAATTAAAAATCTAAAAGTAGGAGATGTTTTGAAATATCTTGACTTGCCTTTATCTGACTGGCGTAAGTTATTGAAAGTAAACTGGAATTACTCACCAATTCTTACACAACTAAGAGCAATAATTAAAACAAATTTGTATGTCTGGTCCCCATAGACTCACAATTGAAAAACCTTAACACGATTATCAAAATACTTTCATCATCTGATAAAATGCTCTCAAACTCATATCAATTAATTAATTCTTTAATGATGGACCACAACTGTCTTTTATCTAATGTTTGGTTGAATTATAATTCCCAATTGTCAGAATCTCAGAAAGTCCTGGCTATTAGACACACTAAGGAATTTATCCCTTTTAAAAATTAGCATACACACAATTAATGATTAATAATGATGCCTACTTTACCCCAATCAAATTAAACAAATTTAACCCAAATAAGTCCCCTTTGTGTTCATGCTGTTCTCATCCCCAAGCAGACCTCCTTCATATTCTATGGTATTGTCATTTTTCTCACAGATTGTGGACATCTTTGAAAGTCAGACTGCAGAAAATGGGATATCAAAATCCACGTTGATGTGGGAATTTGCTATTCTACATATTCCATTGATCCATCTTTCAAAAGTTGATATTCATGTTATCATTTTTATTTGCTCATTACTAAAACTTTATATAATACAAAATTGGATTGATCGGTCTAAATTAAAATGGGTTACTTTCCAGAAAATGGCTTTTAAATTTATTGATGCTCAAAGATACTTAGGTGGGAGTCCAAAAAAAAAAGCTATTAGAAAGGTTGTGTTAGAAAAGGTTCTAAACATATTAAATAGTTAATGTTAAATATTTTTTTTTTTTTTTTTTTCTCTCAGGTTGCCTAACTTGTATATAGTGTACATATGGTGTATGTTTTATTTCTAAATAATTTATCAAAATCTCAGGAAGGTTGTTATCACTAGATGAATTGTTATATGTTCATTTATGCCTTCTTGTTATGTATAATACTTTAATTGTCTTGCTATTCATATAATTAATAAAAAATTTTTTGAGAAAAAAAGGATGAGCAGGCTCATGCTATCCTAGTCAACGTTACATGGATGTTATGCTTAACTATACCATGTGTCAGTTGTAATTAATAAATACTGCTTAACAAAATTATGTTTATGGAAGTTTAATAAATGTCGTCAAATGCCATTCAATGTGATGTGTTTATTGAAGGGGACTGGGACAAATATAAATGAAAGTCCTCATTTTAAGAGGGACAATCTTTATTTATTGTGGACCATTCTACCAGTGGCTAGAAAATGGTTAACAAGGAAATGGAATTCTGCTTCACCACTGGCCATAGAAGAATTTGTATCTTTAATGAAAGACGCAGCACAGAAAGAGATCAAGATTAAAGAACTGAGAATCTATCCTAACACATTAACAAATAATCCTTGGAGAAAGGTACTAGTTCTTACTGAAAATCTACAATTGCACTGTGCCTCTCTCTGATTACTGTAAATGCTTTACTTAATTGTATGTTAATATACGTATTTTCAATCAAACTGGTTTCATTTATTGAGGTTTCCTGCAGGACAAACGTAAACAATATGTATAGTTATTTATGCATTAGAATTTAGATTATGTTGTATCTGCAAAATTTTTATTTGTTTGAAAATAAAACTTATTTGAGTAAGGGATGTGCTTTACCATTTGTTGTCATTTAGTAACCATAGACAGGGGATATATTCCCTTGAAACATGTATTAGACAGGGGATATATTCCCTTGAAACATGTATTAGACACTCATGTGTTTTATATTTCTGTGCACCCTAAACAGTAATTTAATAACACTTAAAATACACAAGTGAGAAATAACAACACAGATCTGATAACATTTCAGTTGTTCAAGGTCTCTGTTCATAATTGGAGTGCATCTACTACATGATTATACTGGGGATTCTCACAATAAATTACAGCAGATATTGCCATAGGATCATGTAAACAACACAAATACACAAGAAAGTTTCATAGCACAAGCCGAGTTACACTTATGATGATCTTGCATCATGCCATACAGTACAAAACGTTATGTAAGTCCTTGTGTGCTATAAAGCTCTACAGTGTGAAGAAAACAATTATAGTAATACATAAGTATTTAGAGGAAGACATACAATACAGTGCATTCAAACACCTGCCTATGATATTACACACTCCACAGAGCTGTGTACTGAATGCAACTGTCACATGACATAGCAAAGGATCTTGTCACAAATAAATTAAATTAATGTTTGAAGTAGTAAAGGACATTTGAGGATAATTTGTACAATATGACTTTGTCAGAATGACGAGAAGAAGGAAACTATATTACTGTTTACACTAACTGTTAGCAGATCAATATAAATGTTTCCTGGCCAAGGAAGCTGGTCTTGTTGCTTTGCACAACAACATTGTCCCAGAATTGAACCACACTCTCTGCAGATATGCTATATACGGCTTTACTCAATGCATGTGCCGCAGGAACACTGACACCATGATATTCGTAAAACAACTGGCAGAAAATTGTAAAATTAGTTCATATTTTCTTTCTTCAAAGTAAAAACTGAGAATAATAACTTTATGCAGTGTTGTTTGAGGAATGTCAGTGCATTCATATAATGTTGCTTTTTGCTTGAAAGCTATGTAAATTTACTAACTAACATGTGTATGAATCTCATGCACCTCAGCCATAGTCTTAATGGAGCCGTGAGACTCCACCTCTCCAAAGTCATTACATCATATGATTGTATTGCAAACAATGTGTATAAGATAAAAGGGCTGGGGAGGCTTCTCCCACTGTAACTGTATACTTTATAGCAGTTGTGGATGTCATTCATGCATAACAGCATAAGGACATATAAGTCTTCCAATCAGTTATTGTGGGTTTTGAACACCTGAGTGTGGTAGTTGAACAGCACAGTAAAATTACACACCTACAGATACTGCATGCATTAGAAGCATTCTTTAAACAGCATGACAGATTCACATGCATTCGTGGTAGTCAGTCATTGCTGGATTCACATCTCCTACATATTTAGTTATGCCATCTAGAGAGCAAAGTATCAACAGGCAATGCCACAGCATAAGTCATACTTCAGCTGTGATGGAGTTCATTTTTGGTAGCGTGATGTAACCAGTTACCAAAAACTAGATATTGTCTGGGAGTAATAGACATTTAGAAGGTAGTTGTCTGCCACTGAAAATATGTCTCCTAAATGAAACTTTACATAAGGAATGTTGTCACAGAGCCAGTTGTACATAATAGCACACTCTAGTTAACTAGTGTTGGATTCAAATACTGTATCTTTCTTGTTACACAATCTATAGATCACATAACTAGCCACAACCATACCTATCAGCTGTCCAGATTTTCACAGAATGCCCAGATTTTTGCCTCACGTTTTTGGTCTATTCCTCATAAAATATGTAGTTTCCTGGAGTTTTGTGGCAAATCAGTGAGGACTTGAATTAATTAAACGATGATAGGCATTTGAGTTTCATATTTCACATCCTTCAGAAAATGCATGGTAACACAGTACATTTTATTCTAGCCACTGTCTAGGTTTATAAAAATCAATATTTAAAATGTGTCCATATTTCTGGGGCTTTGTCCCCCCCCCCCATTACTTTTGTTTTTGTCCAGATTTTTTGTGCTAAGAGGTTTGAGAGCTAGCCCATAAGCACAATAGGCGAAGTCAGAGTTGTAAGTGGAGAAAATGCATTTTAATAGGATGACCTTGTTTGATGCAGAGATGATGTTTGTGATAAAAGAGGGATAAAGGGATGGGCAATCCTCTCTCAGGTTAAATTCTTCTCCTGAGTGGAAGTTGATACAATATATCTATTCAGGAAACTATATGTACCTGATATTGTAGCCACACAAAAGATCACCACTGCGAGATTTTAATCTTTTACCTATCTAGGTTAAGCAATATACACAACACTTTATTAGCCATGAGCACCACAGGAGAAGTCTGACTATGAAGGGGAGATAGTGCACTCTTGACAGAATGACCTTGTTATTGTGTTGCAGAGAAGATGATTGTAATAAAAGTGGGATAAAATGTAGAAATAGCTGCGTCCAAAGTTAAATTCTTCTCCTGAGTGGATGTAGACATAGCATATATGCTATGGAGACTTTACTTACCTGTCACTAGAACCACACACCCACACACACACACACACACACACACACACACACACACACACACACACACACACACACACACACACACACACACACACAAAGTTCACCAGTGTCAGATTCAAACCACCAACCTACCTAGTTACACAAGTTAGAAAACACCATATGAACCACAAGCACCACAGGATAAGTCTGACTTTAATGACGTAAAAATGCACATTTGTAAGTATTAAATCTGCACTATTTTGAACATCAGCTACTGTGCATTACATGCTTTGGTTAAATGCATGTCTCTGGACAGGGCAATGTAACAGCTCTGCGCTTGTCTCATGCAAATACATGTTTCTCTGACAGCATCTATATGTTATTATTCATGTACATTGTGTTACTGTGAGAGACATATACATGTTTCACAGTATAGAGTGTCAAAGACAATCATAATTGTAAAACAGTGGATTGTCAAGCAAGCATTAATGACAGTTCATCCTGGAATGACTGCTAGCAAATAGTAACTATTTATTGTGTCACTGTTGGTTGTTTTGTTTCATGCTTGCATAATGTGCATTGACAATAGAAATACTTCCTAAATAGGACAGTGCAATTCTGAATAACAATGATGGATTATGTGTGAAAAGGTTACACACCATTGTAACAAAGTTGCAAGAGTAACCATTTTACTGTAGACATATAATAATGGACTGAAATAAATAAGTCAACATCATTGTGAAATCCAGACACCTTGATTTCAAAATTTTATCAACACAAGTTGTAGAACCTACTCACATAATTTCTTTGTTGAAATTGTTTTAACTCTCTCCCTGAAAAGCACCACTGGCAAGCTCATTTGTGCATCTGAGGACAAAGTATTAGCGCACGTGTAATCATATCTTGAAGTATTAAATTTAGAATGGGAATTAGCAGTACTCTGTGGTGCTCTGTGCCAATGTTCATGCCAATATCCAGTGTGCGCATGCAACTATGCCTGAATCATATGGAATACACAACAGATATGTGATGTGGTTATGCTTCATGTGAAATGATGTATATATTTGTCTTGACAGTTGCAGTTAGTCCTTATATGTATGAGACAGATGTATTATGAAACACATGATGAGCAAAGCATGTGATTGCTGATGTAAATATTGCTTATGGAAACAGTTTTTTTCATCACTGAGGTTTATTTGATGACAAAGAAGGGGTGGGAAGTGGTAGACATTTGGTTAAAGGAATAAGCATACAGACATACTAAGATATTAGTTTATGGTTCATTTCTCCACATATTTGTGTTGTTACACTTCAGTTTATCATCATAATTATTCAGACAGGATCTGTACAAGACAGTGATCCCAAAATGGCACAAGCACATTAGTACAGCAGTAGGATAATGGTGTGATAAGAACATGTGAAGCCAACACTTACACCAACAAGAATCATGCAAAGTATTAAAAGACATCTTGGCACACATCCGATTCAAATCTTGACAGTACTTCAAAACAGATCTAAAGACTGAGTATTACCTAACCACATCACATAGGAAGCCCAAGCCTAGGGTCTGAATGGAGAGATGAAAAGTCAGCAAGCAAGGGAGAGTAGTAGTGCTGAAACTGAATTCATCCCCAAGTCTTGGTGAGTACCTTCATAAAGTATATCCTGTTTTTTACAAAATCTCCCCAAGGCGATACTGATATATTGACTGTATTTATATAGTATATATCATGGACAGATGTAGGTTAAAAAATTTAAAAAGATAGCTGGGTGCACAAGATCCAGGATACAAAAGTGCCCAATCCTGGTAGGCACACTGGTGTCAGGACTGGAAAAGATGACAGTGTAGAATCCTCAAAATATGGAAGAATTCCTACAATGGGGACAGGTGCCCAGGGAGAGGATGACCCCCCCCCCCTGTTGTAGAAGGAAGTAGTAGTCCACAAAAATCACAAAAACTGATAGGTCAAAGAAGAGCCATAAAGATGGTAAAGTGGACTATTGAGGATAAAAAAGAAATTATGTATTGTTACTATTACACAAAGAGCATATAATTTCCAGGTGCAATATATACAAAATGATTAAGAGAGAAATTAGAGGAACCTTCAAATAAAAATTGTATTCATTAATGCCAACAGATTTGTAAAAAAACAGTACAGTATATAGATCAAGAAACATTGATCTGTTTGGAAAAAGAAGCATCTGAGGATGTGCAAAAATATAAACAACAATATAAACAATATAAACAACAAAACTTAGAGATTCTTGAAAAGTATAAAAAAGAAATATGGACATAGGAAAGAAAGAGATTTTATATGGTGCAATATTTATGCAAAGGAGAAAACTAAATTAATCAATATAAAGAAAGCAACCCCAAAGGTATTTGAAGAGAAATACAGGCAAAAGCATCCAAATATGGAAAAATTGACAATAAAGAAAATAATATTACAAAGAGGGAAAGTAGAAAAGAAAATTAGTAAAGTAAAAGTAAAAAAAATAGAAGGTGAAGTTATGGAGTGCCTGCAAAATGAAGGATTTGCTGTAGAACGTCTAACACATGTTACATCACAACAAGATGGAGCGTGTCTATATTATAACAATGAATGATCAGATCATAGAACATTGTTATGTTGACCCCTAAATTTAGAAAATCCAAAGCAGCTAACAATCAGAACAGCGATTTTTTTCCCAGGGGAAAAAATCGCTGTTCCCAAAAAAAAAAAAACCCACTAAACACTAAATAAAGTGGGGGGCTTCACCCACCACACCCCCCTACTCAAATATACCAACTCTGACATCACACTACAGTGGAGGAAATGGCACAACCCAGATGGCTGGCCCAGCAATTTCTTTCCCTGGGAAAAAATTAGCTGTTCCGGCCGTTCACTATTTTGCCAGTTCGACATGTTGTGTTCGCTTTAACAGCGTTCGATCATCTGATCATTTGCTGTTCTAAACTAGACCCAATGGAGCGAGTCCACAAAGTAAGGAGAAATAGGAAGACCAGGAGATATCTGAAGAAGAAATATGGACATGAGAAAGAAAAACAGATTTAATATGGTGTAATATTTATGCAAAGGAGAAAGAAAAACTAACCAATACAAAAAGAGCAGCACCAAAGATATTCAAAGAGAAATACAGGCAAAGGAATCCAGATATGGAAAACTTTACAATACAAAAAAAAAAAGGAAAAGTAGAAAAGGAGATTAGCGATGGAGAAGTTAATGAAATAGAAACAGAAGTTGAAGTACCTGGGAAGTGAAGGATTCATTGTAGAAAATCTAATTCAGAAAGCACCACAACAGGATAAAGCAATGGATATCCAAATTAAGGGGAAAATGGTGGAACAAGAAGCAATTGGTCAGGTGCTATATGAAGATATTTTGGAGCCTTCCACATGAAACCAGTATAAATGTTCACTTGAAGCTGGACAGAGAGGGAAAGAATAGGAAACTGTGGAAACTGTAATGCAGTCAATGTTGAGGAGTGATAGGCCAGTGAGTTCCCATATGACAGAGCAACCGATGGCATAGGATGAAATTAAAGAGAATGTGCTACAGGAAGATGCTACATAACTTTCTATAGAATACCAGGAAATGGAAAATAAAACATGTGCCCTCAGTTTAGAAGAAAATAAGCTAAGAGAAGAGCTGCTTGATTCAATAGAGATAGATAGACAAATTAAGATCAATGAAAGAAATAGACTGCAGAAGCTCAATAAAACCCAAAAAGTCAGAAGTTTGATAAAACAAATGAACACAGTAATTAGGACTGTCCATAGAGATCCATGCAATATAACAGAAGTAAACAGGATATATTACTGTGCAGCTACATTAATAACTGATAAAGTTCTACCACAAGAACACAGGGTAGTGAGGGAAAGGAAGGTGCGAAAGCAAAAACCATCATGGAAATATCAAATAGAGGAAATTATATAAAGCAACTAAGACAAGAAGTGCCACTGTTAGAAGAATATAGAAGAGGGAACAGATCAACAAAAATACTAAGAAAGATAGACGTAATAAAAGCAATGTGCAGTATTAGAACAGACCAGGATCTATCATGCACTATTGCAAATAACAAGCTAAAAATCTCAGCACAGGTGGAAAATGTAAAAGATATACAGATAAATATAAAGGAAAAGTACAAAAAATCAATTTATTGATGACCCTAAAAAGTTTTATAGAGAGCTGGGAAACAAGGTAAAAGGAATTGAAAGACCACCAAAAAAAAGAAGAAATAGATATATTTTGGAAAAGTATTTATGAAGATCCTGCGGAACATAACAAAGATGCTAAATGGATAGAAGAAGTAAAAGAAATAATAAGAAGTTTAAAGGCACAGGATATGAAATGGGATGAAATAACAGTCAGAGAAACTGAAACAAAGTTAAGAAAAGCCTCCAACTGGAAAACCCCAGGCCCAGATGTAGTACCTAACTTCTGGTTAAAAGTATTAACATCTTTGCACAAAGACTTATCTATGAATAAGAACTGTTTATATGTGCACCAACTGAGCTAATAACAGGAAAAACAATGCTACTTCTTAAGAGTGAACCTGCAAGCTACCCTAAAAACTATAGACCAATAACTTGCCTTCTCATGACATATAAACTGTACACTGGAATTGATGCTAACAGAATTTATAGTCAGTTAGAAGACAAACTCAATTATGGCAATAGAAAAAAAGTGCAACAAAAGAAAGCCTTATGGAACAAAGGATCATTTTTTGTTAAAGTCATAGTGGAGAACTGTAAAAAGGGAAAGAATCTAAGTATGGCATGGATTGACTATAAAAAAGCATCTGATAGTATCCCACATTCATGGATAAAAGAGTGTTTAAAAATGAATAAGATACACCCTACAGTGATCGATTACATTACAGTGACCATGAAACAGTGGCAGACCACTTTGCAATTAAGCCATGCTAAAGGACAAATTATTATTCCAGGGATAAAAATTCAAAGGGAGATATTCCAGGGTGACTCTGTCTCACTGCTGTTATTCTGCCTTGCCCTTAAACCATTAAGCTATCTGCTTAACAGCTTAGGCCATGGCTATAATTTGAAAACAACAAAGTGTAACGACTTCTCATCTTCTCTTTGTTGATGATTTAAAACTGTATAGCTCATCAGATGAGGAACTGAAAGCACAACTGCAAGTTGTCAAAACAGATGATATAAGAATGCCATTTGGTCTTGATAAATGTGCAAAAGCAACCTTTAAAGCTGGAAAACTGCAGCACCAAGAAAGCATCGGTTTGGAACAAGAATGTGATATCAAAGAACTTGAGCAAGATGGAGTGTATAAATATTTGAGAATTGATGAAGGATCAACAATAAAACATGAACAAATGCAAATAAAATTTAGTAAGGAATACTTTAGAAGACTTAAATTAATCCCGAAAACAGCATTGACATCTAGGAACAAAATCCAAGCTATAAATCAATTTGCTCTTCCTGTCCTGACTTACAGTTTTGGAGTGACTGACTGGCCCCAAAACATGTTGGATAGATTAGATAGGAAAACAAGAAGGATGCTTCATGCTCACCAAATGATTTTTAAAAATCAGTGCATACCAAGATTATATATTCCCTATTCCCAAGGAGGGATGGACCTCCGTGAAATTGATTACATGTATAGATCTGCAATTGTGGGACTCCACACATATCTGCTGACCCCACAAGACCCAGACATAGTGAAAGTTTTGAAACATGAAGAGAATAAATCTAAGATGACATGTCTGGTTAATCTAGCAGAAGTTTATCGGCGTCAAGCAGGAATGGAAATCAAACCAGAAGTAGATAAAACTCAGGCAGCAACTGAATGTGCCAAACAACAAAATAAATAATATAAGATGAAGGATTAGATGAGTAAGCAAGAAATGTGGGAAATGCATAAATATAGCTGCAAGTATAGAAAACTTCTGGAAGAACCACATGTTGATCAGGAACAAGCACAGGAATGGTTAAGGAGAGGCAAATTCAAACCAAGAGATGAAAGGTTAATAATGGTGGCCCAAGATAATGGGCTGCATACACACTGGTTTACAAAATCTATTGAACATGTGGGAGAAACAGACAAATGTAGGTTTTGTAAAACCGAATTGGAAACAGTCGCATATCTCGTTGCTGGTTGTGACATACTAATGGCAGAAGGACTGTATACTAAAATGCATAATAATGTGGCAAGATTGTTGCACTGGGGATTGTACAAACATTATGGCATTGAAGTGGCTGAAAATCACTGGAAACATGAGCCACAAAGCATCACAGAAAATGATGAAGTTTATATCATATGGGATCATCTATTACCAATAATTCAAAAGATAGATGCTAGAAAACCAGACATAGTGGTTCATGAAAAGAAGACTAAAGTAGAAATTATCATTGAAATCACCACACCCAGTGACTGCAGTGTCTTGCATACAGAGAGACACAAAGTCATACAATATCAGGATCTGCAGGCAAAAACGAGACCAATATGGAAGAAAGATGCCCTGACAGTTATAGTCTTATAAAAAATAATCTACAATCATATTTAAATGTTACCAATACATGTAACCCCATACGAATTGCAGAAGGAGTCATTACTGGGCACATTGCGGGTGCACTTTTGGCTGACATCAAAGATTGAAACAATACTAATTTCATGAACTTTAATCGTACTTTGACTTAGTAATGGGGTCCATTCCAGTCATGGTGTTAGAAACCCAAAAGACTTGGAGAAGTTATAAAATTCAAATATGGCAACAAACTGAATTAAAGGGGATGCCACATACAACAGCAGAACATGTAGACCTTCATAAATTTGGCCCCGCTACATGATTTATTAAATATATACCCTCCTGGTTTTACTTAATTTTATTTTCTCTTTATTTTATAAACACCTGTCTAGTTCTGTTCTCCCAAAATGCATATTTAATTTTCAAAAATTCCAGTAGGTAGAAGACTTCTACAAAATAGCTAAACTGACATAACATACATGAATTTATTAAATATACATTCTTCCAGAATATACTAATTTTTTTTCAGTTTTACTATTTCTCTTGTGGCATTCTTGCATATCTCTACATCCTCAATATGCTCACACACAAGTCTTTCAGAAATAATATTCAAACCTGATACTACCTTTATGTACAGTAGATCTTTCCTATTTCATCATGTTCTAGCAATTTTATTATTTAATACTAATTTATCCTGCCTTGATAATTCCTACAAAATCTGAATTGCAAGTTGTATCTAGTCTTTATTAATTGTTTCCACTATTGCTACATACACATGTTATCTCCACTGGAAAATGTACTTCTTCACTATTTCCTCTTTCCCTGCATCCATTTTTTGGCTAAATTTGCACATAATTTCTTTTGCAACTATTATAAATAATTTCTTTCATAGAAATATACTTGTTTTATCTCTGTGTACATTCTAGTATTCTCCACAAATGGTCCATTAAAGGAATAATCATTGCATTCTTAGAAGCAGTCTAACAGGAGTGCATAGGTGTGTACTAGGCTAATGACCACAAAGGGCCTTTTTAAGCCTAGCTATGCATCCCAAGTCTCTGACAAGTTCTGGTACCCTTGATAAGTGTAAGCAGGGGCTTAGGAGATGAAATATTTACAAGCAGTGGCCTGAGAGATGAATCATTTACAGCCTGCCTGTGTCCATTAGAGACAAAGGTGCTAAACCAGGGATGAAGTTCCTGTTCCCCATCCAATTGTTCAAGTTACACATGAATTGAGTTAGGAATATTTCTACATAACTTACATAAAATCATAGATTTTAAGATTTTTTATAATGTACTACTGGGAAATCTTGTTAAATGGTGTCTGATGAAGTTTCGTTAATATACCAGATGAAAGCGCTTATTTTTGTGAATAAAATTTTTTGGATTACACCTGAGTTTTTCCTTCCTTCAGCTGCATTTGTAATTTTCTATAATGTGTTATGTTATACTTCATCATATATATTAAGTACAATATAAGTAAACATTCTTCCATCACTTTCCACTTTAATTATCCTTCAGCTTTTTCTATGCAAAGTATTAATACCTCCTTTTTCCTTTCTTTTGCACCCCATATAATTCCTTTGGTATTCGTTTAATATTCCTGACATACTTATCTGGATGACTTTTATCATACTTTTGTAGCCTGTGTGACATAAAGAGATTGGTCTCCAGTTCTCAGTTTCTTCATCTTCTTCTTCGTAGCCTGTATGACATAAAGAGACTGGCCTCCAGTTCTCAATTTCTTCATCTTCTTCATAATATGTCTTATTGCAGCCTTTGCTACCCTTCTTTTGTTTTACCTTTCTTCTACCACTCATTAACTCATTCACTCTAATGGAGCTCAGGAAGTTTGCACTCTATCTTCCAATGGGCGGAGCCTAAGCCTTTAAACAGAATCAAATTACTTCCTCATATTTCAAATATATGTTCATATCTCTGGAACCACAGGAGTTATAAAAAAATTATAAATGGCACACTCTTCATCACAAACCATTTTTATAGAGGTAGTATTCTTTAGGTTGTAGGTCTTAAACCAAATTTAATACGTCGTGGTAAACACAGTAAATATTACATTTGTAAAATTTTGTAAACTCACAATATCTCAGCAACCACTCAAGTTACACACATACTGTTAGCACCATTTTATTCAAATAGCTGAGAGCTTGCATATGAGACTAATGAGTTCTGTCTCTATCACTTAGTTGTTGAGATATTTAGAAAATGTGAAAATTATGTCTATATAAATTAATATCATAAAAACAACAGTTAATTTCTATTTACCTGGACTAGACAGAGGCCAAATATTAGTACAGTTAAGTTTGCCATTGTGTAAGCTTTAAGATTAAATCTTTTAATACCTTGTACATAGCATGGTTTTGAAATTATTGATACAAATATGAACATCAATATTTGATGCCTAGAGGTGTCAGTCGGAGTTAACTGCAGATGTACCTAGAGGCGTCACTCAGATGTAATGAGTTAAATTCTTTTACAAAATCCTCCACTTTTGTTTTTCTTTTCAATGTAAAACTCATTCCTTTCCCAATCCGACCTCATTCCATTGCTCTTTAATACCTTTTTGCTGTGCTTCAATCTGTCATAGCAAAGTTGCTGTCCAAACATATATTTTGTTCCTTTTCTGGGTTTTGTTTGTCCATCTTCTCCCTTTATATGCTCTTCTTTGTTTTCTTGTTACACCTGCTACATTTATGGTGGAGCAGCAGATAGCATTGTTGCCTCAGAGCAAAAGGTTTGATTCTTGGCTGGGGTGGCTTCTGTGCAGTGTCTGCATGCCTCCATGCGTTTGTGTGGGTTCCTTCCCTCATTTCAAAGATATGTAGTAGGTATATTGGAGACTCTAAATTGGTCATAGGTCTGAGTATGAATGTGTGGTATGGAAGAGAGGTTGCAGCAAAACTAAACCCCCTGCCGTGTGAACTTGGCTGCAGATGATTGTCACTGCTGAAGTAAAGTGACATCTTGACCCCCATGTGCAAAAAGTTAAACAGTGGTTATGTCTGGATAAACTGTATTTACATAATCCTCCTATAGCTTTCATTTCATCTTGCTTATAATGATTTTGCATCTTTTATTTTTTATGCAACTGATTATTACTTTCTCTCTATATACGTACAAGTACAGAATAAGGAATTAGTTTATACTTTTCTACCTCTTATTAACAAACGTAGTCTCCTAAAAACATCCTTCATTCTTTTATAATTCACTTATTTTTTTCTGTTTTGAACTGACGATTACTTTACCCCTCTAATGTAGCTTTATACCCTTCCAGTGATATTCTTTTCTTAATTTCTCACATTCCAGTAGTATTACTGTACATCTTAAATATCCAGGCTTACATTTATTTTTTAAAACCTGTCTTTCACTTTCCTTAACATGGGAATGGGGTTGTTATAATGGTTAAGATCGTTACCTCACGATGCAAGGTACACCATTTGATTCTGACCTCTGGTTGTTTCCTGAGCTTTAATAATTTGTAGACTGATAACCTAGTCTTTACCTATGAACAAGATCTCACATTTGACACTGTTTTCTCTCTATTCTGTTTGTTCTTATGCCATTCATCCTTATATGAACACCTATTTATTTATTTGTATTTCTTTTCCTGGTATTAGCTGTTCTTTGCTTGTCCAAATTCACTTCATGTGACTAAATGATTTTTAAAGCCAGATACATTTTTTCAGTTTCTTGTTTCAAAATTTATAGTGATTATGCCAATCTATTTCAACTCTTCCTTTACCATACAAGCCTTAGTGTGGTTAAAATCTTTCAGACTAACACACATTTCCAAGTACAAGTCAGATCAGCCTTATCCCCTTTAATTCCCTCTGTACAGTTTCATGAGCATAACCCTCAGGCATTAGTAGTTTCATTACTCGTTGTAATTTGTAACAATGTCACTTCTGATTTCCCACATCTCTCTATTATTCTTTAAACAGATGATTTACTTATTTACAGGTTAAGCATCTCCCCAGCAGATATAAAAGACAACATCCAATATGAATATAAAATTGCTTTCAGATTACATCCAGCAGTATAATCTCATTCTGAAATCCAAAATAGAAAAATAAATAAAATGACACTGTTGTTTGAAGCACCACAAAAAGTTGCTAAAGCACCAAACAATTATACTTTTTATTAATCTTTAAATTTCCAGTCTCCCACCAGGACACAAGTGCTCTTCAGCAATTACATTCTGCTTGCTGAGCACACTCAAGCAAATCTGCAGTCCACGGCTACCACTCCACCCATACAGTATAAGAAGGAATCAGTACTGCAAACTAAATAAGGATATACATTTTGAGCCTCAAGAGCA
Source organism: Protopterus annectens (assembly GCF_019279795.1). NCBI lineage: Eukaryota > Metazoa > Chordata > Ceratodontiformes > Protopteridae > Protopterus > Protopterus annectens. The sequence continues at coordinate 509,551,459 of NC_056744.1, forward strand.
GGAGCACACTCAAGCAAATCTGCAGTCTGCGGCTACCACTCCACCCATATGGTATAAGAAGGAATCAGTACTGCAAACTAAACAAGGATATACATTTTGAGCCTCAAGATCAGGGTCAGTCCACCCAGGCATTCTACTTGTATGTTTTATAAGAGTGAAGCTATTACATTAGCAGTATTTCTTAGTAGTTCTCAGCTTGCTAATAAAACTGACTGTTGCAGCCTTGTGTCCCCCCCCCCACCACTAGTACAGTAATCCAAACTGTCCAATAGACAGTATACATTTACGTCACATCCCTGTGACTAAATTAACCATCAAGCAGCCCTCTCAGTGCTTTCTGCCTTAGTTTGTGTCACTTGGAGACCCACCTGTTTATTTGCATCTCTATACATTCCCCTTCATTGTTAATGTATCTCTCTACTCTAATCTGTGCACAAACTGGTTACTATTCAGCAAGTCAATGTAAAGACACTCTCCCAACCTTAATAAACTTTGCTGTCTCTTCTCTCCTTCACTTTACAAGTAATTTGAATTATTACTTACCCCCTCTGAGGCCTTCACTGATTTCCACTGATTGCCTCTCTGGTTTCTTTGCATTCCATAAGGTTTACACCCCTTGTGCTATCTCCCTCCCCCATTACAAAGTCTATATTAGAATCCTGCTGAGCATGGAGCCATCTTTAAATTTCTAGTCTCCCACCAGGACACAAGTGCTCTTCAACAATTACATTCTGCTTGCCGGTAAGCCATTAGACCTCAGGAATTTGTTTAAGTGTTCAGATTTGTAAAGTAATACTTACTTTTTGCTGTATTTGGATTTATACAACTAGTATTCATTTTTCTGATTCCTGACTACTGATCTGCTTATTTGTTTATTTAACTGGTTGATTCTGTCATTCAGGAATTGTGTTTTTACTGACACTACCACTGCAGCTATGTTGTCTCTATGCTACTAAATCTGCTGTTATAACTGTAATGTACATCTAATTGACCTAGTCTTGGAGTTAGTAACAGTGTTTACTGATTTAGCAGTACAGTTGTCTCTGCTACTGCTTCAGCTGTGCTGTTGTATTCATTTTCCTTTTTCTTGTATGCACAGGATAATTGGCTGATAAATGTATTGTGTATGATTTATTAACCTGTTTTCAAACTTAGTTATGACACTGTGATGTGGTAACTGTTGAAACTCTCAGACTGTAGCAGTAGCATCTATTCTCCTGTTTATCCACACTATCCCCAGATTTGTATCGTTTACACCCTCTTATCTCCTCATTACTTCCTGTAACCTGTCTTTGTCTCCTTCTACTAGCTTCATCCTCTCTTTTTTATTTCTCTCTCTCTTCAGAGCACACTCAAGCAAATCTGCAGTCTGCAACTACCACTCCACCCATATGGTATAAGAAGGAATCAGTACTGCAAAACTAAACAAGGATATACATTTTGAGCCTCAAGAGCAGGGTCAGTCCACCCAGGCATTCTACTTGTATTTTTATGAGAGTGAAGCTATTACATCAGCAGTATTTCTTAGTAGTTCTCAGAGTGCTAATAAAACTGACTGTTGTAGCCTTGTGTCCCCCCCCCCCGCTAGTACAGCAATCTTAACTGTCCAATAGACAGTATACATTTAATTCATATCCCTGTGACTAAATTAACCATCAAGCAGCCCTCTCAGTGCTTTCTGACTTAGTTTGTTATCACTTGGAGGCCCACCTGTTTATTTGAATCCCTATACATTCCCCTTCATTGCTAATTTATCTCCCTACTCTAATCTGTGCACAAAGTGGTTACTAATCAGCAAGTCAATGTGAAGACACACTTCCAACCTTAATACACTTTGCTGTCTCTTCTCTCCTTCACTTTACAAGTAGTTTGAATTATTACTTACCCCCTCTGAGGCCTTCACTGATTTCCACTGATTGCCTCTCTGGTTTCTTTGCATTCCACCTGATTTACACCCCTTGTGCTATCTCCCTCCCCCAATACAAAGTCTATATTAGAATCCTGCTGAGCATGGAGCCATCTTTAAATTTCTAGTCTCCCACCAGGACACAAGTGCTCTTCAGCAATTACATTCTGCTTGCCGGTAAGTTATTAGACCTCAGGAATTTGTTTAAAGTGTTCAGATTTGTAAAATAATACTTACTTTTTTCTCTTACACTCGGGCTCTCTCCGCTCCCCTGCCCTGCCCCCTATTCCCTCCCGCCCTCACTACCTCTACATTTATAATAATCACAGCCACACCCACAGCTCACCCTCACATCACCTCTACCAATCACAGCTGCTCAAGTCATATCACATTATAAAACACCAACTTGCTCCACACAAAATACTCCCAATAACTCTCATTCCCACTAGGCATTTTTTACATCACCCACACTACTTCCCCATCCACATATAGTGCAACCCTATAATTCCTATTCAGACCCCCCACCTAGAAACAACTTAAACTTTATAACCATGACAATCACACAACTAAGTCTAGTCTGTCTTCTCATCATTCTTTACAACACCACAAGTTATCACTCTAGCAATATCCCTAAACTTAGTAGCACAACACTACATTATGCACTCTCGTATACAGACACCACACATTATAATAATATCTGCCCACAGTTATTCAAGAACTACATAACTGACCAATTCAGAACTAAACACATATGCTCTCATTCCTACTCCAAAAAAACACAATACTTTCTCACAGTCCTCGCCAAACTCCAACATCTGTATAACCATTTTAACTCCAGGCTCACCATAAGAGGGGATATCCACCCCAACCCAGGCCCATTTCCATCCTGTCCAACACAAACTTCTCCAACACAAATGTCAGAACATAACACCCCCACTTTCTTCATCCCTGGGCAAATCAACAACAGCAGCAAAACCCACCATCTTTTAATGCTAAATATTAATATTAGAAGTATCAAAAATAAAATACCTGAACTTCACGCCACAATAGCACACTAGTCCTCAGACATAGTTGCTTTAACATAAACCTGGCTAAATAAAAACATAGCTAACTCAGAAGTTCTTCCTACCTGCTACAATATCATTAGACAAGACAGACCACTTCGTAAAGGGGGTGGAACTGCCTTAATGTACAAGTCCAACTTAACTGTCCATCAATTACCAAACTCCTACCCCTCCCCCAATAATTGGGACATACTTATCTCACAACTTCAACTTCACCCTAGAAAGGTCATCACCACAATTGTGATCTATATTCTACCTGGTAATACACCTGCTAGCCTTGAAGACTTTTTATCTTGGTGTTCTTCCACATACTCACAAGAAACCCTTATTCTGGGGGACTTCAACCTAGATTGGTTCACCTGTATATCAGAACCACCAAGCAATCTAACAAATCTCCATGGCTACCAGCAGCAAGTACAAATTCTAACTAGATGTGATAAAAAATCTAAAAGGGAATCCATCCTTGACTGGGTCCTAACTAACAACCCCACATTGTACCCTCACACAGGCAGTCTCCCAGCCACCTTAAGATACCACAACATAATATACTTTATATTTAGTAGAACAATCATATGCAAAACCACTAACTATATATCCACTAGAAACACAAAAAAATTCTCTCCTGAGGTCCTCAACACTTTACTCTGTAACTGTGACTTGACCCCCCTAAAAACCCTCCCACTTGACCAGGCTGTAGCATATTTCAACAAAACATTTATACAACACCTGGACAGTCACTCCATTGCGCAAAATCAAGGTTAGAACCTCTACAAACCCCTGGCTCAGTAAAGAAACCAAACAAATCCTCAAGTCCAGAGACACTGCCTGGCTTTACTATCAAAAAAACAAAGAAACACAAAGCCTAACTAAGTACCAAGAACTGTACAACCGTGCAAAAAAATGCATTAGGCTGGACAAAAAATCCTACTACACAACATTACAAGCTAAATACCGACACAACCCACAAAAATTTTGAAAAAATGTAAACCAGCTACTAAAATCCACCCAAAAGGCTACCCCCAAACCAGCCACCCCTGACACTAAAGTTCCCATTGAAACACAATTCAACACCCACTTTGTGAACTCAATTCTATCCTTAGTATCGCAGGACAGTTCCTTCCTCACTATCCCCCCCAACACAAATAACACTAATACAAGCTTTACTGTCAAAACAGTTTCCACCACTTCAATCAAAAGCATGCTCTCCAAACTAAAAACCTCATCAACTGCAGCCAACCTACTCCCCAGCTATTTCTTGAAACTCACAGCAGATGCTATTGCTATCCCAGTCTCCACTCTCATAAACAGATCAATTGTTGAAAACTATGTGCCCAAACTCTGGAAAATATCCTATGTTACACCCATACATAAAGGCGGGACCTCCACTGAACTTAATAACTACAGACCCATTGCTTTACTCCCCCCCCGGCCAAAATCCTAGAAAAATGCATCCATACCCAGATGCTAAACTATCTCCTAGACATCTGCTAGTCATCTCAACTTAAGTATTAAAAAAGTACATGCCAAACTGGGGTCACTCTACCATATCAAACCATTTATTACCAACAACACAAGATCAGCCATTGCTCGCTCCCAACTTTTATCCACCCTACTCTATGCATCTCCCATTCTGACTAATCTCAACAAAACTGAACTAAGCAAAATGGAAGCCTGCTATAACAGAATTGCCCGCTTTGCTGCAAATTGCTCATATAGAACTCATCACTGTACTGCTTTGAGACAGCTCCACTGGCTTGAACTGCCCAACCTCCTAACCTACAATCAGATCTGCCTCTGTCACTCTATGTATTACCTCCCCAATAAGTGTCCTGCCCTCAAAAACCTAGTACAACATCACTCAGCCAAAAGGCCTCTTAGATCATCAAGCAAACTACTACTAGAAGTCACCAACAGCTACAATAGCTTTGGAGATGCACTATATAGTAGTTCAGTGGCTAAAAAATGGAACTCTGTCCCTACTAGCATTCAAACCACATCATCCAAAGCCTCCTTTAAAGACCTTATCAGGCAACATCTCAAGCAAAGTTGGCAGTGCCATGATTGCTCCCCAGGCTAGTGAAAGCGGATAACATATATATACTAAATCTAGAGCACTTGAAAATAGTTTTCAATCTTACTCACAAACACTGGCTGATCTACAATGTATGTACTGTACCTGTGTACTATGTATGTATTCTACCTATGTTCCAAATTTCAACTGTACACCACAAATCTATTAATTACCTTTATTTTTAAAATTAATATGTTTTTGTTTGTTCACTCCAGTGTAACTGTTTATGTGCCGCATACCACTGTAAAAACATGTCTCTTGTAATTTGTGTGTATACTGATCATGTCTAAATAACTAAATGTGTCTGTAATTTTTCTTTGTGGAGCTTTTCTCCCCTGGCCTCTGCTGAAAAAGGGCCTTTCGGCTCAGTCAGACACCCCCAGTTAACAAATGTAAAATAAAATAAATAAATAAATACTATTACCCACATGAACCAATAGTTAATCTAAATTGTCAATACTGACTTATAGGTGTATGGCTTGACCCAAACCTCAAGTACCACATCCTATCCATCAAATACCAACATGAATTAATTCCTTTTCTGGGTCAAAATGATCTCTCATTTTTTTCACAACAGAAAGAAAAGCAGTTATAGGCAAAGTGTCATTCTTTCATAAGTGAAGTATGGATATCCTGTCATTGCAACATCTTTAATAAAGAACTTAATATCTCTACAGGCTGCGTGAAATAGTATACACAGGTGTTTAACTTTACCACTTCGAAGAGGTCTCACTATTGAACTCCATCAAAGGCTAACTGCCTCCAAGTCAAACAGCCAGTACCACTCCTGATATAGTAGTCAATAATTGTATCAATTTAAAGTTATTTCCTTTCTTTGCTAGAATACTGGCAAAAAGGTCTCCATTTACAATCTAGTAAGATACATTACACAGCAAACTGATTTGCTGTTCAAGTTCGCAAAATATGCAATCAGTCCTATCAGACATAAAATAAGCAGACACCTTCCCCAAATTTTATTTGGAGCTTAAAGAAGTGAATGAAGTACACTATAAATGCTTCTTTATCTGGGGTATAATCTGAAGCCAAGCACCTACAGCCCTGCTCCTTTTAATTAAACTGAATAAGCACATTTGTCAAATCACCATCCTCTATGAATCACCATTCTTCCACAGTCCATCCATCATACTCTGTCCAAACTTTGCAAGTCCATTCTCTACCAGCCATAGGCTTGCACATTTTTTTTTCCATCTTTACTATACCATAGACTGTACTCAAAATTTATAAACCCTTAATTAGCATTGTCCCGCCTCTATAGTATCCTTTCTCCAGAATATACTCTACTCTGAATTGTATAAACAAATATTATTACCATATACAACTTAGAAATAGTTACAGTACATGTACAGATTTTGTTGCACTAAGTACACTGTTGTTGTTTATAGCTGTGAAACATTATGTTTTTTCCATTACACAGTACATAGCTATTTATTTGTATATATGTATGTATATATGTATGTATATGTATATATATATATATATATATATATATATATATATATATATATTGTTTGTTTGTGTCTTTCGGCTTTTCCCGGTTAGGGGTCGCCACAGCAGAACTCAGGTCCGCTAATGATTGGTAGTTGATTTTTACGTGCCGAGTTACCAGCCCTGATGCACAACCTTCAACGAAGGTACACCCATTCACATATGTCTCCACGCAGAAGATGCTCTAGCTGAGAGTCAAACTGGACAGCATCTTCCTGTGAGGTGACAACGCTACCGCAGCACCACCACCGCGGATTATTATATATATATATATATATATATATGTATATATATGTATATATATATATATATATATATATATATATATATATATATATATATATATATTGGTCTACTCTGTAATTTCGAAATAATGAAATCTCGAATTTCAGTATTCTGAAACCACAAAGCCGAAAACCCAACCACAACTCACAAACTCAAAAACACATAACCGTGAAATTCAAAATCCTGTACTCACTCTACGCATACAGTACACACATAAACATACACAAAACTCCCCCACACAATCAAACTAATGTAAACTACATATAAGCAGGGGGGCAAACCTCCCTGCACCCCCTATGTGGGGGGCTGTGCCCACACCCACCCTACTAATGTATTCTAACTCTGAGATCGCACAAACAGTAACACAAATGAAACTCTCACACACACACACACACACACACACACACACACACACACACACACACACACACACACACACACACACACACACACACACACACACACACACACACAGCTGACACACACACACGCACACACACACACACACACACACACACACACACACACACACACACACACACACACACACACACACACACACACAGAGCTTACAGTCCCTCAGACACACACTTACACACACTAAACCCCTAACCAACATACTTACACATACAAACTTACCAAAATTAAACCCAAACATCCACATTCCGTGCCACCAGAAGCAGAAATTTGAAATATCCGTACTTTGGTATTTTGAATTTTGCACTTCTGCCAGTTTCAGAAATGTGAGTATTCAGCTTTGTAAGTTCGAAATACTGAAATTCGAGATTTCAGTATTTCAAAATTACAAAGTGGACCCATATATATACATATATATATATATATATATATATATATATATATATATATATGTGTGTAGGGTCTACTTTGACCCATCGAAATTACATTTCAGTGAAAAGCAATTTCGTGAGTCCATTTTCGTGAAAGTACCTTTATCCGAAAATGCACTTTCACGAAAAACCAGTTCAATGAAGAGAATTTGCCGGTTCTGGGATCCTGTGGTAGTGCAGGTATGGTGTTTCTTAACTGGTGTATGGGAGGGGAGCTTTTTGTTGTAGATCACGGCACAGTGAGGATAAGGGAATATTCCCTTTTCCCCACTGTAGTGTGATCTTGGAGTCTGAATAAATAAGTAGCAGGGGTGTGGGGGCACATCCCTGCACATGGGAGGTAAATGTGTTTAGTGTTTTTTTTTCATTTGCTGTTGGGAGGGTTTGTCGAAAAAGTGCATTTTTGGATAAATGCACTTTCGCTAAAACAGGCTCACGAAATTGCATTTGCTGAAATGTAATTTCAATGGGTTAAAGTGGACCCATATATATATATATATATATATATATATATATATATATATATATATATATATATATATATAAACAACAGTGTTACTATCACATTGAGTTCAGTCTGTAAAAGATCCATGTCAATCAGTGTTCTATCCCTTTTAACAAGCAAATGAATAAACAAACAATCAAATGTATAAGTAAATCATAGGCTGAATTCATGAATGGCTACACTAAGTGCAGGTATAATGTGCCATGCACATAATAACTAGCTATTTCATATTCATTAAACAAACAAACTGTCAGGTAATCCGTAGTGCTCATGGGATCATCTGCAATGTCTGTGCAGGTAACACAGGCAGTTTGCATGACTCCTACATATGACACATCTGTGATCTGTACACAAGGTTTGCTAAGGGTGACTTTCCACAACAACATCAAGTGGGGGATGCAGGTTATGTACTGGAACCTTGGCTTATGACATTCTTGAAAAACTCACACAACCCCAATGAGCAAGGAGACAATGATGCCCACACTCAGACTAGGAATAACACAGAACATGTATTCAGCTTGCTCAAGTCAATGTTCCAGTATCTAGATACATCAGGAGTTACCATACAGTACAATTTAGCAATCTCTGCCCAAATACTCACAGTCTGTGCCATATTACATGATATAATTTTCAGGAAACAGCTTCAATAAGGATGACTAGGGGTAGGACCACAGTTTCCAAGACAACAGACAGGGCTTGCAGCTCCATCAGATATAGATGAGAAGTCTTGGAAAGAACTACCAGCTGCAGATGCTGCCAGAAGATGTAGGCAAACACAATATGTCATGGCTCTGGCTAACAAGCAAAGGACAGCATATGCATTGACTACCTAAGTGAAAACCTAAGAGCTTAATCACAGACAAATATTAAAACTGATGCCTGCAAAACTACATAACCTTTACTTATCCAAGTAATGGTTGTATTCTGTTAGCATCAGACAGAGATAACTTCCAAGGACATGTCTTGTTCCTGCAGTATTAAGGTAAGTCTGGAACCTGTATGGAAAAAAGAGATATATAACTGATTACTGTTATATGCAAATACTTATATGTCCCTAATATGGAACATGTCCCAGTTTTGCATTAATGTTGATAATAGCTTATGGCTGATGTTTGCAATATATAGCTAACATATATGCAACCTGAAGTCACAAAGTAATGTGCAAATGGTAGGGCACAGTCATCATTACTTGCACAGGAAGGTGGTAGTGGTGGTGGGGTACAGGAGGGTAAGCCTGACATCGAAGAAGTGAGTAGGTGTGAGTAAAAAAATGTATTCATTAAGTATCCAGTTGTCAGTGTCAGTAGCAAGATATCTATCACAGTCAGCACTACTGTTTAGATAATGTGTGTGTGTGTGTGTGTGTGTGTGTGTGTGTGTGTGTGTGTGTGTGTGTGTGTGTGTGTGTGTGTGTGTGTTGTATGAGCAAACTCATGCACTATGCTAGCACGGTATCTTGGCATATTGGGCAGGTGTGAATTATCCGTGGTAGACCAGTTAGTTTAGCATAACTGACCCTGAACATGGGAACTACCTTTGCCTGGAGTTGCACGGCTAGTTCCTTGGCCCTAGCTAGAAGTCGGGGTATATCCGAATGTGAGTGATGTCTGTTGGATGAGCTCTCATTAAGACTGTGTCCTGGCCTACCATATCTGTGTGTAGACACTACAATCACTGAAAAGTGGTGGAAGTAGTGCCAATATGTAAGTGGGATCTTGCATGGCAACGGTGGCAACGGTGGCTAATGCCAGATGATATAGCAGCTTTCCAGCCACATGGATACCAACCCTCCCCACCAGACGTTCCATCATAAACACTGCCCAATCTAGTGTGTCATGTATCCTGTCGAAGTAGTCACCCAAACAGTTCATGTAGTCTTGCATGTCAGAATGCACAGAGTTTAGTACTTGTGCTATTTCTTCTGAGGTTCTGGTGGAATGTGTGTGTGCCTCTGTGATGGCCCTGCACATACATCATGTAGCACCTGTATGAGGTTCTCTGCATACCTTTACCAACTCGCCTGTGTGGCAGTTTATCATCACAATGACTATGAGAAGAATCAACGAGTTCTGTAAGTGGAGTGACACACTACCATGATCAACTGTGTCACTCTCAGCTTGTCCTATGTCTGAGCTCTCTGCACCATGGCTATGTGTAGGCATGCTGACTATGTCTGAAATAGGACCACAGTATGTTGGAGGCACAGCATCAGTGTCAGACTGACCTTCTGCACCCCAGACTGTGCCTTTTCTTTATCACTGTCATCATCAGAGGCTACTGATATCTGACATCAAGTGGTAGGAGTTACACAATGCTGCTGTTAGCATCAACTGTAAAGAAAAGTTGTTGACAAAACAAAAAGAGAAACAGAATACAAATGCATCACATTTATGTCATGTGAAATATATATTTAAAAAAATAACAGATGCTAATTCAATAAAAAATAAATGACTTTCAGTTACACTTATATCTACTTCATGTACATTAATAAGAATGCAAAAGGTGTGCTTAAAACGTGCAGATAGTTATGCAAACTAAGAACCAAATGTGCCTACATATAAGAAAGGGAGATAAAACATGGCTGATAAGCATCACAGTGCAAATGACACAAGAAACAGAAAACAATCCAATTGAGAGCTGCAGAATAAGACAGAGCTCATACAAAAGTTTACTCTTTAGTTGAGTTTCCTCCTTTCATTCTCACTCCCTCAGTGTCTCTTCTATCATACCCTTCTCACTGTCTGTCTTTCTCTCTCTCTCTCTCTCTCTATATATATATATATATATATATATATATATATATATATACACTTATATCCATATCTATATGTAATTGTATCTGTATCTATATCTATATATCTATATATTTATATTTATACCTATATCTATAGTTCTAGCTATCTGTACATATATAGCGGGATATATAATCTATCTACATTAGGAGTTATTTAATTGCATTCCATACCTGGACAGCCTGCAGTCGACACACTTGGGTTGTCTTCCATGTCAGACCCAACATCAATGATTCTGTCTGAACCCTGTGCTAAGCTGTTTGGGTGTCTGACAGCGGACTGGAACTCCTCTGTTTCAATCAATGGTGATTTAGTAGCAGCCCCCCCCATTCCCATGTGCTCCTGGACAATTGCCACTGCCCTGTGCCTTATCGGTTTAATCATACCACTGATCCTATGTCTTGCTTTTGAATATATCTGTCCATGAACTCCTACCACATTTACATCATTGACCACCTGCACCCGGATATGGTCCCAGGAAGACTTATCACCTCTGCTTCTTTTTAAGAGGAATGACCCATGGCAATGTAGTGTCTGAATGATCACATCATGCAAAAAATATACAGAAGTTACCAAAAAATGATTGCTAACAAAGCAAATATCTATGAATGTGTCCAGCCATCATGCACAAAATAATTGCAAAATCAAGGCTCCATATGAATACAACCAACTTAATACGGATCCCATCATCAAAAAAAGAAAGGTAATGAAAAATGAATAGGAAAAATATATCAGAAGAATATGATCTGAGTAACTCTGTAGTACATTACAACATTAACAAAAATAATGTACACCTTTCAAGGGAAAATGTCAAGAATGACCTATTGTCATTATTTGTATGTTGTCTTTCAGAACAAGTACCATTAAATGAAATCCTGATTATCAGTAACCTAAATGCTACTTGTAAAGTTGGAAGCAGATCTGAAAAGGATATACCATGTTAATGTTATAACTGCTGTGCTCCTTGCTACATATATCCATTAAAAGTGTTACTCTGCAAAACAAGGTAATTTTTTTGTAATTCCTTTTCCATTTGTGCTCCACTCCACAACACACCAACATAGTTTACATCCAAAAGGAAAAAAGTTAAAAATATAACTTGAGCTACATTCATACCTCTCAACCTCTTAGAGCAAGAAATCTGGACAAAGCCATGAATAAAAGTGGGACAAAGGCACAAAAATAGGGACACTTTTTAAAATATTGGTCTTACAAACCCAGAAAGTTGATAGAGTAACAGGTTTTGCATCAGCATGAATTTTCTGAAGAGTATGAAGTCTGAAACTCAAATGTCTGTCATTATTTTCTAGCTTCAGTCTTTAATGATTTGCCACAAATTTGCCAGAAAACCACAATTTTATGAAAATTGATACAACAGTATGAGGCAAAAATCTGGACATTCTGCAAAAATGTGTATAGTTAAGAGGTATGGCTGCCTTCTGTAGCACAAATGAGCCTGGCACAGGTGCATGGCCATCAGCCCTCTGGATAGTACTCCGTGAATAAATTCAACCTGTCAGATAACTGTCTGTGTGGTACAAGGTGTGAGTTAACTGAGTTTAGAGAAAGATGACAAGTGATATAGGGATCAAATCCATTTCACAGATATTTTTAAGGGAGGGTGATTCAAAATGCCACTAGTCACAACATTTTGATTAGGCACGTAACAATAAATATAAATTAGTGGCATAACTACGTCTATTGCAATACATGTAGCAGTAATGATTGCTATAGAATCCCAATATAATGTGAGCAAATTCTGTTAAACATGACAATGATGATATGTAATTTAGAATGCACTTGCATGGGTGTAATGTTTACATCATTTTTGCTATAATTTTATCACACATCATAAGTATGTGTATAGGACAATATGTCTTGTGAAGTATTTATGTAAAATAATCCACCATGTATTTCTTAGGCCATGGAACTGCATACATATAAAATGTGTTTACAAACATAAATGCTGCATTTTACATAGTAATGCAGTCCCACAACTAAACAAGTTCACAGGCAGACAGACATCTCTTAAGTAGAAGTCCATTCATTCTTAAATTATTGCACCTCTGATTGCCACATTAAAAATTAAGCTCTCCTGTGGCTCTGTGAGTTGATAAGTAAAGTTTAACATTTTATCCTTCATTTTCTCATGGGTTTGATTCCTATGTGGTACCATTCTGTCTTACAAGGTGTAAGTCCCAACAGCCCAATATGCCACAAGTCATACCATTTGTCCTCCAGCCAACCATGATTATAACAAACATTATCAAGCAGTTCTGTGATTAACAATGGAATATGTGTCAATAGCTTGAGCATTGCATCACACAAAGGCAAACTCACTGCCATGTTTCAAATCTTCTGTGCTTTTTGATGCGGTTAGTGCCAGTGTGCATGCCAAGCCATTGCTGGACTTTCAGTTGCACAAATGCAGCTGGCAATGCTGTGCATCTTTGTGTGCATGCAGGATGCGAATTGGGTGCCAAGTCAGGCACATGTTTCTAGCTTGATATCTGCAGATGTGGCTGGTAAAGGTAGGGATGGTGTTCTATTTACAGCCCAAATGTGGGGTGCTGAGAAGTCCAGAACTTTTGTGGAAGTTTGTATTAACACTATCACTGGAAGCTGCTGAAGAGAAATGATAACAGGTCTCTGTATAAGGCCGAGACTCGGAATAGCTTGGTTAAGGCTGTGTCCAGTGCCAGTGGCATCCCAAACACCATGTAATAATGTCATCACCACTACAGTGACAGGAAAAGCACAAGCAGCACCTCCAGAAATGATGGGAGGATGAATTTAAGACTGCAAACACTCTTCGGTTGTCTAAGTATAGTGACCCTTCAACAGTTTATAATACAACAGTGATTACCCAGCCAAGGCAGTTAGTGATTATGCTTTCATATATATTTTTTTCTTTTCTCTAATGTGCAGCTGCAGAAGAAATAGCAGAAATCTGTGAGGTGCATAAGGAAAGACTAACTCACATCAGAGGTCCATAGTGTAAGCATGCATCACATCTGACTGCAAGGATCAGAGGTCCATAGTGTAAGCATGCATCACATCTGACTGCAAGGATCAGAGGTCCATAGTGTAAGCATGCATCACATCTGACTGCAAGGATCAGAGGTCCATAGTGTAAGCATGCATCACATCTGACTGCAAGGATCAGAGGTCCATAGTGTAAGCATGCATCACATCTGACTGCAAGGATCAGAGGTCCATAGTGTAAGCATGCATCACATCTGACTGCAAGGCGTTGAAGTATTTTCAGTCCATCAATCTATATCATCTTGATAAGTGTACCTAAACTTTTATATCAAGCAAACATGCCTGTTCCAGTAGCCCTTTGTGCTTGAATTAGGCAATGAATACATTAGCTTAACTGCAAGTGGGTTTAATACCAAGAAACAGACTTTAGAACTTTTTTGCAGGAGAGTATTTGTAATAGATTAACTGCAATACTGCATGATATTAACAATTCAATATTTGCAAATGCAGTTATTTAACTTGGAAACCATATATCTGATAAGGCATAGTCAAATGTATAATTTTATTTGTATAGCATACCGTTGTGATTGATTGATTTTAAGATACATTAATGCCTTCCCATCATTTCTAGATGTAGCAAAGGTTTACATATTTATTTCTCATATTGGTTTATGTATTGAAGTAACAAAAAAAAAGTGACATGCCATTGATCTAATTATTTCTTTTTTGCCTCCCCCACCCTATCTCTCTTTTTTATTTTTTTTTATTCATATATATTTTTTTAATACAGTGCTGCCAAAAAAAAATGACCATCAGCATAGGGAGGTATACCAAGCACTGGAGTTTAGACCACCATACTTCCACATGTGGCTGTAATGATACCAACACAGGCAGCACAGACACGCATCACTTCAGGGTCACAATCTATGAGCATTGCCTGCACAACTCCTGCCTTACCTGCTCCACTTGCATCAGGTAACTTTGACACAGCTGTTGGTGCAGTGATAACCTCTGAGAGCAGTAGTAGTGGAGATGGTCATTTTTTCACCTGTCAGGGGCTGACAGGGCTGATTGACAGGGTCAGAAAGGTGATGCGTCATATTGCCAAAGCAATGCCATGTCCAGTACTGTCACAGGCAACTGACACAGGAGACAGTAATGACAGTTCTGAGGGTGAAGACTAAATTTTCACTGTTTTCAAGCTGGACATGGATGCACTTGTAATGTCTCCTACCTATCCCCAATCCATCCTTGTTTGTCTTGTATGTCCTGTATGTTAGTGCCTGTTCCCAATCTTATACTACCTACCTGACCCTTTCATTCCTAAGCATCTTCCCCAACATTATGTTCTCTCTCCACACAAAAAAAAAAAAATAGGCACCTGTCCCACAAAAAAAAAAAAAAATTAGACCCACACCTTGCATATGTGTCATCTTGACAACTTGATTTGGACCATTTGGCTATAAAGCATAATACTGTTGTTGTCACCCATCCCTCATGTGGCCCCTCTCCAAAGTCATGAGATCGTATGTACAATTCTATGTTTACATTGCCAAGTAGTGAATAGCTATGGTGCTCTTACACCTCTTTCCCCTGTAATGTACCCTCCGCTTGTCCACCTTTTTCACCACTGTCTTATCAACCCCTTTTTCACACATTTAATCTGGTCAAAAAATAGGATATTACGCAACACATATGGCCATAAATTGCCCATCAAAATGCTTTCACTGTTTGTCCTTAGCATTTGCCTGAAGATTGGAATCGAGCACAAATGCTGAATGACACTGAATGGCATTTCATATACTACAGGCACTAGTCCACTTACCTTCATGAAAATGTGCTTTAATCCACTGCACTATGGGAATACAGAGTAAAGGCAGACTAAAAGGCAGTACTGTGAAACAGTTAATGTAACAGTTCTTAAGATGCTGGATATGAGGAACTATAAGTTCCTGTGTGATGTGTTGATAAAGTCATCCTGTCTGTAGACTGATGTTTTTGTATAGTGTCATAAGTTTGATTACAGCTGTATGTCAAATTATTATTTCATGACAATTAATATTCCTATCATATGTTAACTCCAAATATCTGTATTTATCTCCAATTACAACATTTCATTAACATACCATATGAATAGTGCAGCAAGAAAGCATTTTGAAAAACATTCCGTATCCAACATGGATGCTTAGTAAATCACCCTTATTCAGCTTGTGTCTTAATCTTGTTTATAATCTCCTATATCAGCAACTTTATTATACACAGCATGACAGCTTAATAATGAGAAAAAAAAATTCAATAAAGCTTTTATGGTCATTTTTTTCTTGTGCACATCGCAGTGTGATGTGAACAAAGGTCCAGCGAGTTTTAGATTCGGTAAACTCTGTGTAAACATGCGCAATCACGTGCATTCATGCACAACAATGAAAACTTTCGTGGAATGCGAATTTCAGCATAAGTAGTTGAATTTTATGCTAATGAAGCAAAACAACATGGTGAAGTGATCCAACACCCTTCAACACAAGAGTCTAGACTCCTTGTCCGTGTTGGTAGTGTACACGAAAATTTTGCACATACAGGAGTCTACACAGAAACAAGGGCAAGTAAAATTCCAGACGTGGACAGAATGCCCATGAAAAGGTAACAATACCCATATACTGGGCGATTTATACACTGTGGATGTTCAAAAGTATCAGGGGGTGTGCCAGATTTGTATACATTTAAAATATTGTTTTTCCACATGTTTGCTTGCTGCAAAAGGTTTTAAATATGAATAACAGAAATGTAATTGAAAAAAGGAGTATAATGTAGTATCACAACAGGTACCGTAATACCCTGCCTTGTGTCTTTAAATTTGTGCTCCTGTGCTGTTGTCCAGCTTACATGACTACTAACCATGTAGATTCCAGGCTGTCAGCATGGTTATTATGCACATGACTGCAAAAAGCAGTGCATTTTTTGAATCACAAGAAGCAGGAATTGTATATGGCTGTGTCAGGTAACTGTTGTTTTTTTTTTTTTTTTGGTTGTTTTCCTCGTATTTGCACAGTGCATCACTTCACACAACTGGTCATGATGATGCATTCCTTGTTTGCACAAGCTGACCACCCATGTATCAGACATGAGCTAGGCATCCAAAAATAGAAACCGGATGCATTTAATCAATATTGCTGATCCGGTAAGTAGAGCTGCACTCTGCTCATTTCTGCCAGTTATAGAAATGTGCATAACTACTCCTTTGGCAACAGGTGTTAGGTATTGGACTGGAGTGCAGATAGTCCTGGGTTTAAGTGCAAGGTATACAACTTTTCTGATACTGTTCTGACATTGCAGGTTATAGAAATTAAGGGTAATTAGTATTTTCAGTACATTTCATGACAACAGGGATGAAAATATAATATTTTTACATGCTTTACATTAATTATGCACAGCTGCTCTCTGCTGCAGTATATTGTGCATGGCACACTACTGTGCACCGAAGCAGGACTTTAAATCGCATTAATTATATTCTGGTGAATTCCATCTTAATTTGCCAATCCTACACCTCATGTTAAACCTACTCAATAAATGTATAAAGTATGTAGAGAGACTACTTTCTGATTTTCCCTCAATACTTCAACACCATTGAAGCAGAGACTTGGAAATTTTAACTGAGATAATGCTAGGGGCTGCTACAGCTATTCTACATCGGCATGTGCTGTAAGCTGATGTCAGTGCTGCTGGTGCTGCTGACAGTAAGCCTAGGCCGAGAAGGAGAAGAGTGTTCACGCTCAGGTAACCTTCCAGGAGCTACATGAGCTGGAGATTGTAGAGTGCTACAGGGTGGACAGGAACATATAACAAGTGCTCAGTGAGCTCTGCCACCCTGTACTTACAGCCAGAGCCAACTGAAGGGAACCCATTATAGTGGAAACTAAGGTGTGTGTATCCCTTAGGATATTAGCTACAGGTACTTTTCAAAGACCAACTGAGCACACAATGGGGGGGGGGGGGTCACAGGCATCAGCATCCAGGATACTCCAAAAGTTCCTGGATGCTATTCTCCTACATGCCAGTGAGCACATATGATTTCCACTTACCCCTGAGGAGAGGGCCAGCAATATGCAATGGGTCCGCCATGTAGCACACTACCATCAAGTACTGGGTGCCATAGATTGCACTCATGTACCCATCAAGGCACCATCTGGAGAGCAGGGTAGAATCTACATTATCCACAAGGGATACCACTCCATCAACTGCCTAGTTGTATGCAATTCCCAGGGGTTTATCTTGAATGTGTGTGCTGGCAACCCTGGCGCTTACCATGACTCCTATATCTGGCACACATCACAGCTTTACCAAATGCTTGCTGGGGAGACATCCCAAAGGGCCATTTACTGAGGGGGGGGCTGGCTATGCCCTGGAACCGTGGATGATGGCACCCATTGAAATTGCACACACACCTACAGAAGAACTCCATAATGAGGCACATGCACAAACTAGAAACACAGAGCATGTGTTTGGGCTTCTGAAGTCATGGTTATGGTGACTAGATATATCCAGTGGAGGCTTGCAGTATACTCCTCACACATGTAAAGTAATGTTCACAGCTTGCACTATGCTCCACAATCTGATCCTATGGAAACAGCTGCAGCAGGACAAGCAAGGGGAAGGGACACACATCCCCCACCAAAGCCTAGATCACCATAGTCATAGTCACAGGAGGACTCAGTGGAGGAACCCACAGCTGTCCCTGTAGACAGATGTAGGCATGCTCAGTATGCCTTTGCTTTACCCAAGAGACAATGCATAGCACATTCTTTGACCACTTAGGGACCAAGGGACTAATACCTTTCTCCTACTCATATACGTATATTAAAAATGATGTCAGGCAACTTACACGACCTGTACCTATCTATGTGTTGGCTGTGTACTGCTTGCATCTGACAGAGTCAGCCCTGAACTACAGTTCTGTCAGCCATTGCATTTGCAAGGTAGGTTCTTAACCTACACTGTAGTTTTGTAGTGTATTATGACATATCCTTTGTATCTCTGAACTTGGCACAGTATGCAAGTAAATAGTGGTATATTTGTACAGAAAAAAATTAAGAAACATGTGACTACTGTGGTTTATTTTACTAGTATGTGTCCATTTGTAATTAGTATGTCTCATGCATGAAACCATCATACAGTCCTAGTGCAGCAGATTACTGGTACATCATTCAAGACAGAAATTAGAACATGAGGTTACACATTGCAGTTTTTGACTACAGACTTGTCTGTATCCTAACAGAAGATGTGTTTTTTCCCCCACTCACCAAAACAGGGGTGTTCCCTTGTAACTGCCATGACAGAAACTCATCTATGCTGATCCCAAGTAGATGGTAAATGGGCGTTTGTCACAATTATTATCTGCCACATTTCCAGGGGAATACTGTAGATTTTACCATGGATTATGTGTGCTCGGTAACTCATGCATAACAGCGCACATTGTTATGCAGGTGATTGTGTGATGAATGACCCCTGTTCCGGCAAGCTGCTTTTTTGGCCAAAAGGACTAAGGGAGCCATCCTGTCTGATGAACCTGTAATGCTGTTGAGGGTTTGAATCCTGATATAAGTAGAGGTTTTGAATGTGTACTAGCAATAGGTTGTGTTTTACAGATTATGATTCTGTGCCCCATACTGTTATCAATTTGTCTTGTCTTAATTCCACATTTGAGTAATGCACGCATGTTTAAAACATTTTTGATAAAGCTTAGCCAGTAGCAGTGAAGAAACGGTGAGAGAGGAAATAGGATTTATGTCTGACCTCCAAACACAGACACTGGATATATTCAATCAATGCTGTTAGTAATCGGGAAATCCCCACCTGGATTAGCGATAGGAGGGGGCTATCGTAGCAGGTATATATTACATAATAGTAAAACTCAGATGTGAGCAATGCACCTCATGTTTGTACACTGCTTACCAATGCACAAACAGTGTAAAAAAGGTAAAGGCACATGCTTATATATTTAGTTAACCATAGCACAAATCCAGTGTTTCTCACACTATAGCACACCCTCTCTCTCTCTCTCTCTCTCTCTCTCTAGATATATATACTTCATTTAAACAAAAGTACATTTAAATTAATTTTACTTACCTGAGATTAATCCACTGATGATCCATTACAACGCGGACTGCCAAATTCCTTTCCCTGTGAAATGAATCACTTGGCCACTATGGTGAGCTGTGAATTCTCTTTTATGTAGTGTAATCTCAGAGTTGGCATATTTAAATGGAGGGGGTTGTGGGGAGGTGGGGGAAGTGAAGCCACCCACTTTGGTGGGCTTACATTTCCTCTGTTTTGGTTAGTTACCATGGTGGCCAAGTGGTTCCTTTCACAGGGAAGGAAATTGGCAGTCTGTGTGTTTGTTGTAATGGAGCTTTGGTGGATTCAGCTCGGATAAGTAAAATTAATTTAAATGTACTTTCGTTTAAACAAAGTAGATCCATATATGTATGTATATATATATATATATATATATATATATATATATATATATATATATATATATATATATATATATATATATATATGTGTGTGTGTGTGTGTGTGTATGTCTATATAGATAGATATGTCCATACTGCCCAACATACCTATCAAGTTCTTAGAGTAGCAAATCAGGACAAACCAACAAATAATGGGGGAAAGGGCCAAAAATAGGGACACTTTTTAAATATTGCACTTACAAACTTAGAAAGGTGATAGATTAACAGGCATTACATTTCCATGAATTTTCTGAAGGATATGACGTGTGAAACCCAGAGGTCTGCCATTATTTACATTATTTTGTCATCTACCATAAGATCACCTGCAGTCTTATTAAAATCAAACTTGTGCTGTGGCGCATGCGTACGCTGATCTGTAATCCATAAATTTAAATAGGTGGGGGTTCTAATCTCACTGCAGTTAACTGTGTGTATGTAAACAAAACGGGAAGTTTGCATCCCAATCCAACTTTACAAATGGCATGGTTTCCATTGTTTTGTTGCTTGTACAGACATTTATTTGAGGCAGGCCTACAACCTCTTGTCCCCCATGTGGTCTGCTGATGTCATCTGACATGAGCTCACCTGCAGTCCTGGTGAAATCAGACTTGTGATGTAGTGCATGCATTAAGTACTCTGATCTGTAGTGTGTAAACCTAGATGGGTAGGGGTTCTATCCTCACTACAGTCAACTTTTGTGTGTGTGTGTGTGTGTGTGTGTGTGTGTGTGTGTGTGTGTGTGTGTGTGTGTGTGTGTGTATAAATAGAAGTTGAAGTGTGTACCCCACACTGAGTTCTTAAATAGCATGGTTTTGCACAGTTTTTGGTGCTTCCACAAACACCCAGTCAAGGCAGGTCTCCAACCTCCTGTCCCGCACATGGCCTGCTGATGTCATCTACTGATGTCATCTACCTAAGATCACCTGCAGTCCTGCTAAAATTTGACTTGTGCTGTGGCATTTGCATTAGGTAGTCTGGTCTGTAGTATGTAAATCTAGGTAGGTAGGGTTCTGTCCTTGCTGTAGTCAACTGTGTGTGTATGTGTATAAATACAAGTAGAGATGTGTATTCCACACTGAGTTTTCAAATGAAATGGTTTTGCATTATTTTGGTGCTTGCACAAACACCCACTCAAGGCAGGCCTCAAACCTTGTGTCCCCACATGGCCTGCTGATGTCATCTACTGTAAGATCACCTGCAGTCCTATAAAAATAAGACTTATGCTGTGGCACATGTGTTAAGTACTCTGATCTGTAGTAAGTAAACCTAAATATGTAGGGGTTTTATCTTCAGTGCAGTCAACTGTGTGCATGTATAAATAGAAGTGGATGTGTGTATGCCACACTGAGTTCTCAAATGGCATGGTTTTGCACTAGTTTGGTGTATGCACAGACACCCAGTTGAGGCAGGCCTCCGACCGCCTGTCCCCCATGTGGTCTGCTGATGTCATCCACCATAAGATCACCTGTAGTCCTTTTCAACTCAGGCTTGTGCTATGGCACATGTGTTAAGTGCGTTGATCTATAATTCATAAACTTACATAGACAGGGGTTCTATTCTCACTGCAGTCAACTGTGTTTGTATGTGTGTTAGCTGATGGTGGATGTTACACAGAACATTTTACAGCAGCCTAAGGGGCACTGTCCTTTGGTGTTCACAAGACACTGCTGGTGTCATCAGCTATATCAGATTATTGGATATGTATAAGTCACAACAGGCCATGGTCACACACGCTGGCCTGACAGATGGGTAGATGTCACCTCAATCCTATATAAGACAAACAACAGTGACATTACTGTTATTCTATGTACAAACATCATGACATCTACTTACAGTGCAGATGGACAGGTTGGCACATAGGCGTCAACATGGACTTTTATTTTTGTAGATGATATTTTGGTCTGCATTAAGATTAAGTTGCAGGTGTACAGACCCTGGGGAGGTGGAGATATGCTTTACAGAGGAGAGAAATGAAGTTCAGCAGGACTAAGACAGAATATATGTATGTGAATGAGATGGAGGCTAGAGGAACGGTTAGAATGCGGGGAGTACAATTGGCAAAGGCATATGATGTTAAGTATTCTGGACCAACAGTTCAGAGTAATGGTGAGTCTGGAAGACAGGTGTAGAATAGAGAGAGCATGCATAGTGGAGTGGGTGGAGAAGAGTATCAGGAGCAATTTTTGAAAGACGGGTACTAATAACACTGACATGGAGGGTCTACAAGATGGTAGTCAGACCAGCTATGTCATATGGGTCACAGATGGTGCCACTGACAAAAAGGCAGGAGTCATAACAGGTGTTGGCAGAATACCAGATGGTGCGGTTTGCATTGTGTGGGCTGAGGATATACAGGAGTATTAGCCATATATTACAGCATCAGCTCAGGTTTTAAAGTTTGGAGATGAAGACAGAGTGGTGGTAATGTGTTGGTCAAGACATGTGCTGAGGTGTAATGCTAGGTATATTGCGGGAAGGATGCTAAGGATGGAGGTTCCAGGTAAGAAGAAAATAGGAAGACCTAAGATAAGATGTATGGATGTGGTGACAGAGGACATGCAGGTGGTTGGTGTGACAGAGCAAGTTGCAAAGCAGAGTTAGAAATAGAGGCAGAACATCTGTTGGGGTGAGCCCTAATGGGACTGTGCAAAAGATTAGGTAGAAGAAGATAACATCTCTGTTTGGAGGTACCCCATCCCTACATTGGTGGCATGAGTGTACAGGAGTATCTAATTGATGGTTACTATGTCTGGACTCAGTTTGGGTTTAACAGTGTGCCTTTGTTTTACAATTGGCTGCTACTATGTAGCAGAGCAGATCTAGCTGTCAGAGCCTCTGCTGCATACCAAGCAGCAATGTACCCACTTACCTATCAACAACAGAGGTATTGATCCACCTTATTAAGGACATCATAATGTACAACTGATAGATTAATGGCCTGACAATGGTAGTCAGATCACATACACCCCTCTTGTTTGCATTCTCTATGCAGATATAGTTTCAAACCTCTCATTATCTACTATTATTTCCCCTCTATTTCCCCTGATAGCATAGTTGACATGAGTCCCTGACATGCCTCATGTGCACTGAATAGCCTGTATCCCCTACATCACTGAATTACACATTTCAAGAGATCCACATATAGTAAGGATCTGGAATCAGTGCTCTATAGCTCCCAGATGGGTAATGCTAGAAAGTCTGTCTGCTCACACACCTCAACTCCTACTTATAATATGCACCCAACACAAACCATCTTGTGCAGAGATATTCCCCACAAACCAGCCTAAACAGTGGACACATCTTAAACACAATCAGGCTACAATAAGACAATACACAGCAGACATGCCACCATCACCACTGTCTCACCATAAAAGTGCTTAAGGCAATGGGCACGTATCCCAAAAGTTTTCATAATAGTTGTCTATATAGTGAGATGTACAGATGCTCCACTCAACAGCTTAAACAAGGATATGTTTAGTGTCAGCTGTGTGGCAGATGTAGTCATCACAGCACACATGCAGTTAAGTCTCTCAACAGCAAGTCCCACTCATATTCCAGCATACTTCATCTTGATATGCACAACTTGAGACATGACTATATGAAATATATGTACACAGACGTGATTGAGATATCCAAAAATGGGTCCCCACCAGGAATATCCATAGGTTTGAGCAGCATTAGACCCTCACCTAGGATGATACCACTATATAAAGAACAACAGATTCACTGAACTTGCTTAAGTTTCTGGTGTCATAGTACTGTGATACAGTACCTGTGTGTGGCATGTAGTGGTAAATATTGTGCTATGCTATATAAAATGGTTGTGACTGGTATATATGAGCAGGTATCCTTCGCATACTGCATAGATATTCAGTGGTCTATTATTGGATATACAGTGGAGGTGATGCTTTATTTAGCATCATTCCTAAATGCCTTGTTTGTCCTTATCTGTTATATAAATGCATACATTAACAAGTTTCCCAACATTCCCATGTTTATGCACTTGGAGTACATGTGCAATGATTTAAGTATATGTACATGTTTATGTATGCATTATGATTGGCACACAAATGCCCTTTTAATTTGGGACTGTGTACATGTAGTTATTCAATTTTCCTGTGCTGTACTGTTGTTCACAGGATCATCGTTTTATCAGTCATACAAATGGATGTGCTATTTATATTAATATGGGTATTTGCTGTGCCTGTTGTATTATGTTGACATGGCAGTTAATACTTGTATATGATACTGACAATTATCTTGCTGTTTAACAGTCATGCATTACTGTGTTGGCGTCATTTGTACACAAACATATTTAGAGCCATTAATGCAGTTTGCCCAATGAATGTTTGCAATTAGTTCAATGTCAGTTTGGTGGACTTCCATACCGCCCTACGTGGTGAATGCAAGCACGTGCAATATGTAAGGCATATGC
>NC_056744.1:509578864-509636364 GCF_019279795.1 Protopterus annectens
CCAAAATCATATAAGTATACCTAACTACAACATTTAACTTTTTGTTAAACCTCTTGTATTAGGCAATCCTACTTAGTTTAAACTTTTATATTTTATTTGTGATTGTAGAATATAATTTAACTTTTGAGGTACTGTTATTATTTCACATTTCCTCAAAACAAGACTAAACAGGATTTTTTGAAAACTTACATGCTTCTGAATTTTTCCATCCATTTTCTTAGATGTTGGACAGCCTTTATAAAAGCTTCATTTTTTGGCATTTAAATTTGTGTAGCTGTTGAATGGCAGGAGATTGTCTTTAGCTTTACTGGCTGTTATAATGCAGTGTCTATATTAAGTCAGCGAATGCTTAAAAAAGTGAACGCTGATTTATCGACCCCATGTAAGCGAAAGCTTACAATCCTGAACACTCAGAACACTGAACACTCAGAACAGCATTTTTTTTTCCCAGGGAAAAAAAAAATCGCTGTTCCACAAAAAAAAAAATAAATAAATAAAAATAAAAACTTCAAAACATTGCATAAAGTGGGAGGCTTCGCCCCCCCACACCAACCCCCTACTTAAATATACTAGCTCCGAGCTCACACTACAGTAAAGAAAATGGCAAAGTAACGGAGGCGGCCAAGACATTTCTTTCCCATGGAAAGAAATTGCTTATATGCCATTTCGCTATTTTGCTGTTTCATGCTTTCAAGTTCGATCAAGACACATTCGAAGGATTGTGTCTTCAATTATATAATAGGAACCCATAATGCATTTGTCCATTTTGTAGTATTCCATTCCATTTTACAGCAGTCCATTCCATTTTGCAGTATTACATTCCATTTTACAGCATTCCATTCCAACTCATTTCTCTTCATGCAGCAGTTTGGTTTATCATACATTTTGACTCCACTGTTTCCTTTAAAAAAGTGTAGTAATAAAACATATTTCTAATTAGAAGCAATTTTTCTGTTATTTACAGTACTAAATTTGCAATCAAGTTGAAGCATTTTTTTATTTATTTGGACTAGTACCTCTGTAAGTTTTTATTAATTAATGTATTTATTTTTTATTTTGCTGCATTGTTCTTCCTTTTAGCCAGGTAATAACTTTTAAATGCATACAGCTATTTTTACTTTTGTGCCAGAGAGGACAAAGATTCAGCATGTTGCATGGAATGGGGGGGGGGGGGGGCTAAGCTCTGAGTCTGACTTGCCCATCCTGGTGTGAGGGAGGCAGCCTTACCTTGATGCAATAGCAGCATTAGCACTTGAGTAAGCCTTGAGCTTGACCCATCAAGCAATAATACCACTTGGTTTGGAGGATATGAATGTGTGCAACCATGCATGCACATCCTGAAGGCAGATATTATGGAGCTCACAGGACTGCTGTGGAGTGATAAGAGTTAGGAGACACTAGCCAGTAACAACATGAAACTGCACCAGTATCCTTAATCTCCTCACCAGCCCAGGATATTGGCCTGGTTAAGTCCAGAGGAAGGATAAGGCAGGCCAAGTAAACTTGGTGAACAAGGAGTGGAGCTAGTTGGAGCCGATGGCCAGTTGTGGGGGAACCGAAAAGAAGAAAAGCTATTTTTTCTCCTTTCTTTAACTACTAGCATGTGCTTACATTAAGAATTAATTATGCCATTTGCATTTAAATGCAAAACTGCTGTATGCATCTTCAAGTTTATATCTCAGTTCTGCTAAGCCCCAGGCCTCCACTGAAAATGGACATGCATTCAGTCGGACTATCCCGGTAAACAAATGTAAAATAAATAAATAAAATAATAAATAAATATATAAGGGTCCTCAGAATCAGATTTACAAGGTGAGCATCATTATTTATTTATTTTACTTATCTGAACATTGCTGACAAAGTTAGTTCCACTTGGCCAGCACCCTGTTTAAAGGGGAGAACCAAGGTGGCATTCATACTGATTAATGGAAATTTTGTTAAGGTGGTAGCACTACCACCAGATGAGGCAGGTGAGACCTCAAATTAATGCATCATAAAAAGAATGGCACACTCAGAAATATAGTACCATTTTTATACTAAACTTCACTGACAGAAGTGGAAAATTAATCCAAAACATCCGGCAATGGGAACAGAACCAACAATCTTCTGATCTTCCATATTCAAAAGTGAGTGTGCTGCCAGATGCGACACTGATATGAAACTAATCCATAATATATTGCTGGAATTTGAAAACACATTCTGTCTCATCTAAATATAAATGATTAAACTGTTTTGCTTAAGTAACACAGAACTTCCTCAGATGTAATTTAGTTAGGGCTTGGGCTGGCTGATCTATTTTAATGAATGCCATGACATTATTTAAGTATTATTTTGAAATCTGTAAAATAATTAAAAGTACACTTTTTGAGACAGTGTACTGTTAAAAAATATCTGGCAAAAATCCAGTATATTTATTTGCTGTATCCAAGTTTACTTGACACATACTTTCTTTAATCTTCAGGGTACGCAACACACTGTGTATTGTTTTCTACAGTCAAAAGATAAAAGCATAAATTCAACTAGAATTTCATGTTTTTTTAAAGTAGAAAATAGGTCATAGTCCCATGAGAAAAACTCTAGTACAAATGGTCAGTTATTCTGCTACTATAAAGACTCTGAATCATTATTTTCTGCACTGTTAGCACAACAAACACTTTAAAGGACAATATGGTAACTGAACAATTTCTGAAGTGCCAGCAAGTTTTGTGTTGTACAGGTTTGTCCCATGGGTTCACACTTCAGAGTACAAAGTGTTTCTGTTTACAAGGCAGATAAAATGAGTGGAAAAAATCATTTGTACTAGACATGTTTTACAACAAAATGAAATGGTACATCAACTTGTGACTGTCTTAAATATCTTTACCTTTGCTGACCTTACGGGAATATGATTAATTTACCCTGCTTAAATAAAGTTCCTTCCTTCTAGTGCACTTTACACTTCTACCGGTGAACCGTTGCTTCTTATATTCATTTAAAAATATATTGTACATGTCAGACAGAACTTCCTCGTTAATCATAAATGTATATATAGGTCTGTATCTGTATCTATCTATTTATATTATATATCTATATATCTATAAATATATATCTATTTATCTATCTATATATGTATACATATATATATATATATATATATGTATATATATATATATATATATATATATATATATATATATATATATATATATATATATACATACACATATATATATATATATATATATATATATATATATATATATATATATGTATGTATATATATATATATATATATATATGTATATATATATATATATATATATATATATATATATATATGTATATATATATATATATATATATATATATATATATAGACACACAGACACACACACACACACACACACACACACACACACACACACACACACACACACACGCACACACACGCACACACACACCATGCTAAGCATGTTTGCTCAGTAAGCAGTGGTGAGCGAGCGAGCTGTTTGCAATTCGCCAAGCAGCAGTATCTGTTGCGGTCGACTGCAAAACAAGAGTTAGCAGACAGTTATAATGATAAGCGATTATATAGCTGAAGTAGATGCTAATGAAGCAAATAATCATGGCAGAGTGATTCTGAAATGTATAAAATGAGCATAACCATGTGCTCGCTTCGGGCCTGAATTCCAAGATATGCTGACACACAGCCAGGGGGAACTTTTAAAAATGATAGGGATTGCTTCAGCCATTATAAATCTGTATGTGCAATAGGCTGTAATACAAGTGCTGCTTCCTGGGACCTTGGCTTTAAAGCCATATAATTTTCATAACACATTTGACCTACCATAGAAAACATGAAATAGAAATAGAATGCTACAGTGTGGACATGAATATTATAGAACAAATATTAAACATCTGCACCTGATACACCATGGGAATCATGGAGAACTCATCGCAGTGGAAACCATTCTATGTGTAGCATTACCTGTACTAGCTACAAGGACATTTCAGAGAACCACAGGTTACACAGTGGGGGTGTCATATGCCTCTTCTTTAAGAATACTGTACATACAATGCTGTAACATGTAGAGGAGCATGTCTTGTTTCCACATACCCAAGAGAGAGACCTGGTACCATTCAGAATTTCTATGCCATAGCCCATTTCCTGAGGGACTTGGGGCCATAGACAAACGCACATTGAAATAAAGGCTCCACCTGGTGAACTGTGAAGGAGGTGCATAAACAGAAAAGGCTATTGTTTCATCACTTGTCTCAGGTGGTCTGGAATGTACAGCAAATCATCTATAGTGCATGTGTCTGGTGTCATTCAAAGGGAACCCAGTAGTCAGCTTGGGAGGACATGGTCATCAGGCCACATTGCTTTGCTGAGGATGGTCTGCACCTTTTCCCTTTAGGCTTTCAAATCCTGGCTAAGGCTTTGTCCTCCCCATAATGCATTTTTCTGTCAGTGTCAAATTGACAAACTACTGACATAGCATAATCAAGGTAACAGAACCTCAAGGTGTTACAATTCAATGACAGGAGCCTAAACAAACAAAAAAAACTATACTCCTATCAAGCTCTCCTCACAGTCAAGAGTACAGATATCTGTTCAATTACTGAGACAGTTTACAATAACAGAGAGCACAAGATTTTAGTGCAGTCCGCACCTTTTGACCAGTAGCTGCATAGACAAGGGTAAAAGGTAGGGGTGTCTTAATATACATTAATAACAAGCATACCTCTGAGGTGGTCAAACAGGATGATGTGCTGGAGTTCCTCCATGTGCAGAATATCAGACAATATCTCATACCATATCTTAGTCAGCTATAGGTCTCCCTCCATGTCCCAAGAAGCTCAAAATGCATATTTGGACCTTTTGGAGACACCTACCGTCCATCCTAACACCCTACTCATGGAGATTTTAATTACTCCTCTATAGATCTGGAATCCTATGCAGCCTCAGATCTGCAAGCACAGAGACATCTGGACTTTGTAAATACAAATACCCTTGATCTAATAGTGAATACACTCAGTAGGGGTAGTAAATACACTCAGTAGGGGCTCTAACATACTGGACCTTGTGCTCACAAATATGGAATAATGCTGCACCCTCCAGCCAAATTTCTCATTCTCCAAATAAAGTCTGACCATAAAACTGTCTCCTTCAAAATCAACCCTGTAATCCCATTAAAACCAATATAAGTTAGGAAATATTCCAAGGCAAATTACCTGTTATTAAGTGATGGTTTGTTAAAATTCAATGCCCTTCCAAACTGCGAGAACACACCAGCCTGTGCTGAATTGCTCTCAGAATCTCTATACATCCATGTCAATGACTGAATACAGGCTTCTGTACCTACCAGATGTAAGCTCAGAACTTGCCTAAGAAACAAAATGCCCCGATGGCATCCCAAATTAATCAAGATATACAAAAAAAGGAAAAAATATATATGGCAAAAATCAGGAAGATTAATTCCCATAAAGATAAAAACTATCTCATCAAAGTAAATACATAACTAAGAGGACTAATTAGGACAGGCAAAGCCACCTTTGAGTTTAAGGTATCCTCTCAGGTGAAAGATAACCATAAGGCCTTCTACAGTTATAGCACACAGCAATGTGCTGAACTGGTGCTTAATGGCACCACATTCACTGAGCTGGTGATATAATCAGCCTGTTAGTGGACAAATTCAGTCCCAACATTACCCCCCCTCACCCACAATCATCCTCCAGTGATACCCTCAAACATGTCCCCTCCAATTATAACTCTGCAGCATGTACTGGCTGTACTCACTAAAGCCAAAAACATGGCCTCAGTGGGCCCTGATTACATCCCAGGAATACTCCTGAATAGTCTAAAACACAACTTATCAGGGCCCTGGAGTAATTATTTAGCTGTAGTCTTAAAACAGGCTTTGTGCCAAGTGAATGGAGAACTGAGAGAGAGTCCTTCCACTTCATAAGGTAGGACCTTCAACAGATCCTGAAAACTACAGACCCATTAGTCTGATTAGTCTTATTTACAAAACCGTGGAAATATTTATCATGGAAATTATCAGTAAGGACATTGACCTCCAGACACTGGATCCATCCCAGTTTGGCTTTATAAAGGAAGGTCATGTTTACTGAATCTGGCGTCCTTTTTTGAAAAGGTCACTAAGGCAATGGGTGAGGGGAAAATGATGCATATTGTCCACTTTGAACTGGCTAAAGCATTTGATACAATACCTCACTCAGAGATTATGAACAAACTTACTGAACTAAGTATAAACTTTATAACATGCTGGATAGCTAGCTGGCCCACTAATAAGATACAGGAAGTTAGAATTGGTGAGGCCACATCCACAAAGAGGCCTGTCACCAGTGGATTCCCCAGGGGTCTAGACTAGACCAACTCCTCTTTGGCATCTACTTCTCAGATGTCAAAGCCAGTGTCAAAGGTCTCTGGCTAATCATCTTTGCAGATGATTGCAAACTGGAAACAGTCATTGAATCTCCCAAGACAAGAACACCCTTTAGGAAGGTCTAATACAGACAAACACTTTGTGGAAAGGCCATTGCTTAAACTCAATACCAAGAAATGCATTATACTACCTTTTGGGAGGTCTATCACCCCGGGTAATTAAGTAAACAATAAAACTCCCTTAAAAGTTGATTTTGGTGGTGAGGTGGTACAGTAAAAGGTTCTCCTGTTCAATTCTCAGCTGCGGTGCCCTCTGTGTGGAGTCTGCATGTCCTCCCTGCATTCACATGGGTTTCCTCTAGGTGCTCCAGTTTTCTCCCACACTCCATAGACATGCTGCAAGTGGATTGGACACTTTAAATTGGCCCTGGGTGTGAGCGTATGGTGTGCCTGCTGAGGAGGGTTGGGTACTGGGCTAGCAACTCGATCTTATGAAAAACATAAATGCTACAGAAGCAATGACTGCCTGGAGGGGCACGTGTAGGTTGATGTACCACATGATTCGAAATGGTGACAAGAGAGAAACTTGGCCCTCATTAGGCCCATCATAGAGTATAATGAAGGAGTGAGCAGGCAGTAAGACAGAATACTGTAACAGTACTATTACTGTTACAAGTTTGAGCACTGTAACTAATAGCACTATTGAAATAAATCAGACTTAATCAAACTGAAATTAACTACATATCTTGATGAAAACAGTTATTTGACTAGGCAATCATTAGCTGTCCACTTTGTGCATCACACTTAGGCAGCCTTAAGTCACAGAATTGTGCAAAGGGCAGGGCTCGATCATCATCACTTGCAAAAGGTGGTAGTTACAGGAGGGAAAGCCTGAGACAAAGTTGTGTGTGTGTGTGTGTGTGTGTGCGTGTGTGTGTGTGTGTGTGTGTGTGTGTGTGTGTGTGTGCATGTGTGCGTGTGTGCATGTGTGTGTGTGTGTGTGTGTGTGTGTGTGTGTGTGTGTGTGTGTGTGTGTGTGTGTGTGTGGGCACGCACATGTGTGCGCATGTGCGCGTGGGTGAGATGATGTCATGGCAAGTATGCACTGTCATGGCCTCTAACTCCAGATGTAAAAAAGTTAGTTTTGTTGAATTGTGTGTACATGAGGTGTCATGGACAATGTGAGGTGTACTGTGAGTGTGACTGCAGGAACATAACCACAACAGTTGTGCTAGGACAATGTCCTGGTACCCTGGATAGCTGTGAGGCATGCATGATAGAAGATCCAGTCTACTGTTGCTGCCCCCTGGCCATGTGAACTACCTTTCCCTGGAGTTGGAATGGTAGTTCCATGACCTAGAATTCTGAGTGGTACTTAAACATGAAAAATGTCTGCTAGAAGAGCTCTCATCATGACTACCCTGCACCACCATCACCATGTAGCTGACATCATTTGAGTATTGGCAACTTTACCATTAATGGAGCAGTGGAAATTGTACCACTGCAGGAGTGGGAAATGGCATGGACATGGCCATAAGAGTTAACATCTGATGAAGTGCCAGCTCTTCGGCCTTCTGGATGCTGACCCTCCCCCAACAGACGTTCCATAGCAGAGAAGGCATGATCCAATGTGTTATTAATCTAGTCCAAGGAGTCACACACTCAGCTCATGAAGTCTCAGATGTCAGACCGCATGACATGTAGTACTCTGTTTCTTTCTTTTGAGGCCCTGGTAAAACTTGCATGCTTCCATGACAGGCCTACATATATGTTGTGTGGCAGATGTAGACACACCAACATCAGGTGGTGGGCAGTAAGAACACCTCCCCTGAGCACCTTTATGACATCCCTGTGTGGAGCTTTACCCTCATGAAGGCTAGAGGAAGCTTGAGCCTGCTCTGCATCTGGGGTAACCACACCATCCTGATCAACTGTGTCCCCATCAACCTGTCCACTCTCAGGTAGTTCTGTGCCATGGGTATGTGTAGACTTATTGACTGTGTCCAGACTGTGGGGAGGGGATGTGAGAGCCACACCATTGCATGTCAGACATACTCTGCAACCCCAGACTGTGTTCATTTGAAATTGCAATCCTTGTCTGAGGCTACTGGTCCTCCAGCATCAGTTGGTTGGAGCTGCACAGAAAAACAAAAGAAAAATTCATTAATAATTAATGCTACCTAAATCAAAATAAAGCAACAACAGATGCAAATGCAAATAAACTTTACAGTAATCCATCTATAGACAGATAAATATCTGTAGATATAAACACAATTTTTATTTATTTTATTTTACATTTGTTTACCAGGGAGGTCCAACTGGACAGAGCTGTCCATTTTCAGTGGAAACCCAGGGAGAAAACCTCCAGAACAATTGCCACACTATACATAAGACATTTACATGAGCATTGTGGTTTACACATTCACTTACAAAAATATAGCAGATAATAACATATGAAATATTTAAATATAAAAATATAAAAATAATTATAAAAATAAATAAATAAAAATAAAATATATAGACAGATAGATACATATCTGCAGATATAAACACAAAAGAAAACTATGCCCATACCATGAGCAGATGGTCATTGAACCTCAATGACAGTTGTCAAAAGACACACATATTGCAGCTGAGAGAGGTATTACAAACACAAAATGTAACTGAACTTAAGAAAAATCATAAACCTCTACAATTTTATACGCATCTGAATGGCATACCTGGAGCATCACTACTTTACATCCTGTGGCTTTCTTCCACCTTTGAACCCCATGTCCATTATAGCACTGTGTGACTCTTCTGAGCTGCCAGGTTTCTTTACATCAACAAGAACTTGTCCATCTGAGTAGGTGTTGGTTTGGTACGTGGCCCACCTTAGTATCCATCATTCCTGTGTCACAGACTTGTTTCTATTGACAGCATTCTTGACCATATCACTGGCCCTATATCTGACACTCTTCTAGTCAAGCACAGTATTCACATCACTGACCACCTGCTGCCAGACATGGTCACAAAAGGGCTTCTCTGCTAAATGAGGGTCTGAGATTCATGCCACATGGAGATGGACAGCCTGGACTATTACAACATTCTCATCATCTGAGAAAGTAATTGTCCATAGGCTGGACGCCTTCTTTGTTTTGGTAGCATACCTCTGCTGTGAAGTAATAAAATAAAAATATATTACAGAACACACAACACCACATGGGGTGGGGGATTATAAGCTGATCTAATACTGGGAAGAAAAAAATCCTTTATGCAGGCATCTCCATTTAAAATGTAAAAGGAAAATCTGAATTATTTCATTGCAAGACCTGTATAATTGCCACATGCCACCCCCCCCTCCCCCCCCTTGGTAATAATATGTGACTACAGAATATAACAAAAATGGATGTCAGAGATATGAGAACAGTATAAGAGGGAAAAGTTTCTTACTGTAACAATAAACTGCATAAGCTTCACAAGGCAGATGTGTCAATCATCCTTAGAATGTTGTCAGAAACCCATGAAAATGAAGTAAAGGAGCATAACAATTCATTACAAACACAGCTTTGCAAAGTTAGATAGCAAGCATTGCAAGTTAAAGAAATGAAAATGCAAATCTGTCAACCTTGTAAAAAATGTTAAATCCCTTGATAGTTTCATAGAGTGTTCTCTAACAGGTATTGTAAATGCAACAGTTCTAACAGTCAGCAGCAGTAGTTTTGTTTGGCAGCACTTGGGAAATCATGCAGTTATCCCAAATACACTGAAAGTCCCATAGTCCCCAGATTCTGCATACATTATTAACCCCAGTGAGCACATTGAATATGTAAATCAGGTGTCAGCTTATCATTACTGAATCATCCAATCTGCTCACGGCCCTGTGTAGGTCAACATAATATTATTCCCCCACAATGATGCCGATACACCTGACCAGTACATAAGCGATTATTAAAAACTTTGGCTAGGTAATACAAGTTCAACAAGTTCAGTAAGTTTAATTATTTGTTTATTACTCCTGTTAATAAGAAGTACACTTACAGAGGGTATGTTAAAAAGAAAAGTCTTACTGAGGAGATTTTGTGTACGTTTACTGAGATAGAAGAGAACTTTGATATAACCTTTAGTTAAAAATTTGTAAAAGATCATGTGCCTGCGATGACAAAGTGGCTGTAAATCATATTAAATAAATACAACCTAGAAATACAGAAAAAGTCATACTCATAGCAAAACATATATTCAATGTGCAAAGGGATTACAATGCAAGAATGCACACAGAGGAAGTAATCCAGTCTTGTCTTGCAGACATTTGTAATCACACATGCTTGACTATCATCACTTCTGCAAGGATCACATTCAGCAGGATTTGTAGTGTGACAGGACAAATGACAACTATGTGATAACATGGGTATATTGCTGTCTAACTGTAAAGGTTAGAAGTCCAAACCAGAGTACATGTGCTTTACTTTCTATTCATTACTCTGCCACAGTTTAAGTGACAAAGACTGTCATTCATATCAATGTTTCATGCTATTGCCATGGGTGTATGGTTCAAATTTAGACAGGGTGATATCTCTGTGTAAGTAGGCATCCTTACTCTCAATTTTTACTAGTATGAAGCCACAAAGTTGAGAAATCAGCACACTGGTTTATGACTTTTTTTTGCCTTCATCCTTTGCACAAAGCTTGGCATGGGACATTGAGGCCCATCGGTAGTGGCCATCACTGAATGACAGGTCACTTCCCAATGCAAAACTAAATGCTTTATTTGACATTTGTATAGACTTAGCTGTCATTCACACAAATGGGTCTGGCGGCATTGCATCTTAGCCAGCACTTTGGGCAGTAATGAATGCAGAAAATACACTTGTATAACTTTCCCAGTGGCTCATTGTGTTAAAACAGTGTGTATGGATGAACAGTGCAAGCTGTGCAGTGTGTGAATCTACATTTGGGGTATTTTAAATTAACGGGTCAGAATAATGTTTTTCTTTTTTTCTTTTTGTACTTGAACCTGAACTACACTTGCAATTTAAAAGTTGAATGTTGCAACACAAGTGTGTATAATGGATGCTCATCAGATAACTGTGAGCTGTGTCATCTGCAGTAATCATAGGTTCATAGTAGTTACTAGGTTAATGACCCTAGGGTCCTTACAAGCCTAGCCAAGTTCAACCTTTGTTCCCTTAAGGGTCTAGAGATATGGTCTATGTTATAAGCAGATCTAAATCAGCAGCAACTGCCCCTATCCAAGAGGGACACAGGTGAAACTCCTAGGGTGAATTTGCAATTTCCCATCCAATTGTCCAAGTTACACTTAAAAAGGGTTAACAACGGGCTCTGTTTAACCTGTATTGGAAGTTTATTGCAGAGGACAGGAAACCTCTGGGACACATACCTGTCTCTCCAACAAGTCCTGTTGATGTCACATGCTAGTTTAAGGTCCCTAGAGTAAGTGAATTGTGTACCATTTAACGTAAGAATGGGCAGCATTTTTATTAAGGCAGGATCAGAGGTTGTTCTGTATGCAAGGCGCTGGTTGCTTTGAGTAGTCTATAGTATAGTGACAGTGATTTCAGTCATGTAAGACATGCTGAAGACCCCACATTTTCTTTTTGGGGAACCTTTGAGTCTCGCCAGTTGCTGCAGGTGCCTTTTTAGGTACATTCCAAAGGGAGCCTCATACTTTATTATTGGCCTGAAGAGGGAAGAGTACACGGGGGTTATGACTCCTTTTTTTCTGGAAGCTATGCCCTTGCTTATGAGGTGAGTAACATAGAAGGTCTTCCTTACCACTGTGGAGATATGATGATTAAAAGTAAGGTTGCTGTCAACCTGTGTGGCCAAATCTCTCACCACTGATTTAGAGCTCAGGGTGTTGTTATTAATATGGTAATCTGGAGGGACAACACCTTTTCAAAGGGGATGATAATGCATTTTTTGCATTGAGTTTATGACCATGACTTTGGCACCAATCACTGGTTTGCATAAGTCCTTCTTGTAGAATGTTGACATCATTTGGGGACTCAATGACTGCTTCCAGTTTGCAGTCATCAGCAAACTTTGTCAGTCAAAACCCTTTTGTTTTTGCTTGTACTTCTGAGAAGTAGATTCCAAACAATAGGGTTCCCAGCACCAATCCCTGTGGAACACTACTGGTAATGGGTCTGCTGGTGGAGGTGGAGTCCCCTGTTTTGACTGTACATCTTCTGTCAGTGAGCCAATGTGCCACAAACCTAACAGTATATGGGTTGATCCCCAGCTGGGTAAGTTTTGCAATGATGCCTGAGTGGGGGGGTTGTGTCAAAGTCCTTGGCCAAGTCTAAGCAGGCTGTATGCACAGATTTGCTGTCATCCAGGGCTTTGGTGACAGTGTCAAAGAAGTCCACAAGGTTCAACAGGCAGGATCTCCCTTTAACAAAACCAAAATGGGTCAGGTCAATTGTTTGAAAGTCTCTTATATCCTTGCTGATAAGGTCCATGATGATTCTCTCCATGTCCTTACAGATAAGCCTGGTTAGGCTAATGGGTCTATAGTTCCCAAGGTCAGTGGATGCACACCCCTGTGCAAGGTAATGAGGGTAGCTATTTTCAATTCAGCAAGGACAAAACTAGTGCTTAGGCCGTGGTTGAAAAGAGTACCCAAAGGTGTTTGCTAACTCCTGTTTTAAACCAGTGAAAACGCAGCCTGGGATGTTATCAGGTCCCAAAGAGGCTGTGTTTTTGGCCCTGGAGAGAGTGGTTAAGACCTGCTGTTTAGAGATACTAGGTGGAGAATAGGTGGTAGGAATGTTTTGGAGTATATGTGGCAGGGACAGGGGGGAGATGTTTTCACTGTATCTGTCTACTAGCAGTTGGCTATTTTCACTGATTCAGTATATGTTGTACCAATCACTACCAGTTCAGCACAAATCTGGGCTTTTCCTTTAAGGTTTCAGCTGTAGCTAAAGAATGCCCTATGGTTATCCTTAGCTAGGAATGCTAATCTAGATTTGTAGTTAACTTTAGAAGACTTTACAAGATGTCTTATTTGCTTGGTCAAGCTGAGAAGGTGGTGCTTCCAGTTCTGAGTTCTTCTTGCTCTAAGACAACAATTCCTTCCTCTTATTATATAACCTGTTAATGGTGGATGCCCACCAGGCAGGCTTGTTTTTTTTTTCTTGAGGATCTTGATTTGGTCCTTGTATAAATGTTTATACAATGCATTGGTGCATATCCTAGTATAGATGTCCTTGCTGCCAGTGGGGACAGGAGCTTTGAAGCTATTAATGCCTTCTCGTAAGTGGCTGTAGTTGGCTTTTGATAACTTTTTTAACCTAATTTCTCCTGTGGGTCTGATGCTATCATTACTTCAAAAGAGACAGATTTATGATCAGACTTCACCAGGGAGGGCCACACACTTGTGGTAGTGCACCGTTCTACCATGTTGGCAATTAACAAGTCTAGAATGCTTGGGCCCCTTGTGGGGGTGCCAACTATCTGCTACAAGACATTTGCATTAACAAAGTCTAAGAACATTTTGGTAAGTGTGTTTATACACATATAATTTACCCAGTCTATGGATGGGTAGTTAAAGTCACCCATAATCAGGGTGTTTGGCTGCATTTTCAACGACTCAAGTAGATCCAAGTAGGCAGTGTGGATATCATGATTCTTGGAGGAGGATCTATAGCTGGCAATAACTTGGAGAGGGGTCTTTCCTATAGTTATTTGCACGTGGAGTAACTCTAGGGAATCATTCTGTTTAACCAATCAGGAGGTGTGTTTATCCCTGATGAATATTCTGTTTAACCAATCAGGAGGTGTATTTATCTTTGATGAATATTGATACTCTTCCTCCTTTAGTTTTCACGCATTTATTTTGCAGTCTGAATGTGTGGAAAACATTATATCCCAGTATGGCTGGGTTGCTCTTTGCAACCTTGAACCAGGTCTCTGTGACTGCACAGATGTCCACATCATCTAATGTGAGGAGTGCTTCCAGTGAGTGCAGTTTCAGATTCAGACTCCTAGCATTTAGCAGTATAACTTTAAGGTTGTATTTTCAGGATATTTTTATGGTGGGAATTTTGTTTTTGTGACATTGCCTAAAAAAGGCATTATGGGGGAGGCTAAAGCCTTAGCCAGTAGTCAAAAGCCCAGAGGTGACAGGTGGAAATCATCTCTGGCAAAGCATCATGGTCTATCAACCATATCATCCTAGGCAGGCAGCTACTGGATCCCCCTAGAATGACACCAGAAACTAAGCCAATTGTTGAAGTCAATCTTTTTTTTTTCTGTATTGAGGTATCATCCTAGGTGAAGGTAGAATGCTGCTTAAAGCTAGGGACATACCCAACTGGGACACATAATCAGAGAGCTCAGCCATTACTCTCTTCATATAGTCCAGTGAGGCACGTATGAAGTAATTCACACTAACATGAACTATGACAGAGTCATAACAGTGCCTGTTGTTGAGAGGCTTGAGTGCATGAGTGATGTGGCGGGTCCTTCACACTATGGAAGGACACATGTCTGAAAGCTTTGTGTTTTATTAAAAAGGTTTTGTTGTATTGAAGCTACTATCAAGTGTTTCCTTACAATGGAATTTTTTTGTGTTTGATATTGCTGTGACAGTGAAGGTTTACCATTGTACTGGTCCCTGTTTGGTTGTACTTTGTGGATCCTGGGACCTGACAGACAGTCGAACGTGACCTTTTTCTTATCCAGCCTGGTGAGTGGGACATCTGTGTGTCTCACAATAGTGTCACCTATGACTAAAACATTTGATTTTGTGTTTTGCCTTAGGAGCAAGTTTGGTGAGACACTGGTGCATGCATTTGTATGTGTACTGTGATTTGCCAGGAATGCATTAAGTGAAGTGTGTTTATGTTTGGGAGTTCTCGGATCTTTAGGTCTCGTAAAGTTAAACCACACTTGTATGTATATGATGTTACAAATAGCTGGTCTGCAGAAGTGTGAGGTAGTACTATTAGCAAGATAATGGTTTGGGGAAATATGAAGAGCTCAACAAGACAGGTGAGAAAATATGCCTGAACGTGGCTTTGGTGGAATAATAGTTTTCAGTACCCCAAGTGCACATTATACTGCTATATCCTGTGTAGCAAATTGTGTCCTGTACACTGTACATTGCCCTTTCCTCAATATGTCTCATAACATAAATGCATCATTAGGTTAATGAAAACAAAAGGTCATTGCACAAACTCAGCATATTAAAAGGACTTCTTTTTACTTTGTGAGAGAGTTGGCATGGGACACAGTCAGTATGCAGTAATGATTATAAAGGACTGGCACGTCACAGCATTTGGCAAAAACTCAGAAAGAAATTCTGCATGCACTAAGACTTTGCCATCGGCTTGTCCATGGCATGCATCTTCTTCTTTTGACTTTTCCTGGTTAGGGGTCACCACAGCGGATCACCTGTCTCCTCATGATTGGCAGTGGAGTTCTAGAGTGTTGAGTTGCCAGCCCAGTGCACAACATTCCACAGAAGGCACACACATACACATAATCATACCTAGGGCCAATTTAGAGTGTCCAATCCACCTACAGCATGTCTTTGGGATGTGGGAGGAAACCAGAGCACCTAGAGGAAACCCATGCGACCACAGGGAGGACATACAGACTCTGCACAGAAGGCACCCCAGCTGAGGATTGAATCGGAGAACCTCTTGCTGTGAGGCAGCAATGCTAACCACTGCACCACTGTGGTCGCCCTCATCATTTAGCGTAGAATAATATGATAAAAATCAATCCAATGGAAACTTTTCCACAGGAATATATATTTACCTTGAATGATTAATCCAATAAAGAAAAAAACTCAAAGTGCAATAGTTACATGGTTGTCAGAGTAAGTTTTATTTCCATTCATGTTCAAAATTGTTCACCTTAATTTACACCCTGGGAATGTCAGTTATCTCATGGCATTAACAGCTATTATGCAGAATAAAGTAGTTTAGGTTGCTTGTTTCACATGGGTTGGATTCCAAGGTGCTATCACTTACTGTTTATAGCATTTTTTGTGCAACCAAGTTATTGTGCTGTACTTAAACAATATTTTCACAAGTACAGCACTGAATGACAACACCATCATTCAGTTCTTTATGTCATATTTGTTTACGACAATGTTCTAATTCTGAATGGTATTATCCATCCCAGAGAACATGTTCAGAAGTGCTAATATATGATTTGAAATGTAACTGAGATATGAACATTAACCATCAGTTGATAGAGTTGTTGTACAGCATTTATACATACACTGATCAGCACACATGGTCAACTCTTACTTTCATGTTTTCCACCTAACATGAAAATAGTATAAATCATACAAACATTTCATTTAATTCCATATCCTTGCTTCCTGTCATACAAATGCATTTGCCTTGCTTCTCCATCATTCTGCACAAGCTGATAAACATGGTATCTGAAGTGGCTGCAAATTCCCTGCCATTGTTCCTGATATTTTTGAAAAGACACGGTAAGCAATGGTGAGGGGTAGTGCTCCATTTAGAGCACAAAGGTGGAGTCAGAAGCCTGAGATCTTTGTTGTGTTCCTCATTAATTGTCACAGCTGAAGGCTGAGGCAGGACAACTAAACTGGGTCCAGTACATGGCTAAGACTTGGAATAACTTGGTCAAGGTTGTCACCAGTACAGTTGGCATAGCATGTTCTGGTGAATCACATTGTTACCATTACAGTAACTTGACAGGTGCAATAAAGACATCCTTTGCCAATAAAAGTAATATATTAGGACCAATGAGCCACCTCAATTGAGTAAGTATAGTGGCCCATAACTAGCCAATATGATGCAATGACTTGTCAGAACAAAAAAAGTGCCTATCAATTTCTCTCTCTCTCTCTTTTTTTCTTTTCTGGTCAATATGGCTTTTGCCAAGGTGTAAGTAAATAGGGAGGTGCATCAGGAGAGCCTACAGTTTCTAAGAGAGGCACAGGGTGAGTATGGCTCAGGTATCACTGATAGCTATTTCATAATAGCCCTGATCATTTTATCACCTCTGTGGACATCAGTCCATAATTGCTTGACACAGTCACAAATGAGTAGGCATACTCTCTCTCTCTCTTAATATATATATATATATATATATATATATATATATATATATATATATATGTATATAGGGTCTACTACAGATGATCGAACTTTTAAAACATTGACTTTCATATGTCTGAGACCATATGATCGACGTTTCAAAAGTTTGAACACCTGAAAAACAAATAAAACAAAGCAAAAACAAAATTCGGTGGTGGTGCTGTGGTAGCGTTGTCACCTCACAGTAAGATGCTGTCCGGTTTGATTCTCAGCTACAGCGTCATCTGCATGGAGACATGCATGAATGGGCGTACTTTCACTGAAGGTTGTGCGTTAGGGCTGGTAACTCGGCATGTAAAAATCAACTATGAATCATTAGCGGACCGGAGTTCTGCTGTGGCGACCCCTAACTGGGAAAAGCCGAAAGACACAAACAGTATGTGTTTCTGCAATGGAAGTGTAGGGTGCTTATTGGTGGGTTTGTTGTGTTATGCATAGTAGTGCACTGTGGAGTTGGTATATATAAGCAGCGTGGATGTGGGAGGGTTTAGGGGGGCTTCCCCCCCTGCGTGTGTGTACGTTAGTTGGTTTAGTTTGTGTGTGTGTGTTGTGTAGGTTTGTTATGGTGTAAGGAGGAGGGTCATGTATGTGTTTTTACTTGTGTTGTGGAGGGTGTATTAAAAAACATAGTGTCTCCTACTGAAAATTCAGTAATATGAACTTTCAGTAAAGTGAGATTCATTTTTTTAGTTTTTGTTGTAGTGCAGTTTCGATACTTTCATCTGAAGATACTGAAATTTGATATTTCAGTATTTCAAGATTTGAAAGTGGATCTATATATATATATATATATATATATATATATATATATATATATATATATATATATATATATATATACACACACACACACACACACACACACACCAAATGGACATACCTGCTCAAATAGCTCTTGAAAAAAATCTATTAAGCCAAGTTTTTGTCAATGTAGCTGTGTGGGTTTAAATCTAAGTAGCAGGAATTTATCTGTATTGCATAGAAGTCTATTATTCTACAGGGTAATTTAGGATAATATTGTAATAATTTCACAGGGACATTTTATGAGTTGTATTGCACTAATTATATATGCAATAGTCCCACTCTTTGTGTAATGTGCATAATATTGATGAGATTAATGTGTAGTATGGCTTCACATTCATATGTGGAAGTGACAAATCATTAAATACTTGTGTGGCGATATGCATGGATGGATATATTGCAATTACATGATATTTATAATATTTTATGTGTTGTCTCCATCTCCCCCACTGTCTGTCTTTTTTTTTATTTCTGCAATGACATTTGGACAAATGACCACAAGCACAGGGGCATAGACAAGCCACAGACGCTAGGACCACCATCCTTCCACAGGTGACTGTGGCAGCATCACATGGGTCACAACCTAGCATGGCTGCCTGCACTCCTGCACTAAGTGCACCAACTGCATCGGGTAGCTCTGCTCCATGAGATGGAGCAGTGGTGCCAGTGGAATTGGTTATTATGTCACCCATTGAAAGCTGACAGGGCTAATGGAGGTAATAATCATGGGGTTCTTCAGTCCCTGCATTGAATAGCCAGACTGATGCCCTATCCAGTAATGTCCAATGTGTCCATGACAGGCGACAATGATATGACAGTGATGAGAGTTTAGAAATTGAGGACTAGATTTTCACTGTACTCATGCTGGGTGAGGACGCATTTCTGGAAGTTCCATACCTATCCCAAATCACGGTGTCCCCAACCGTTTGTGTCGATTACCATCCCTGTCTGTCTGGTATGTCCTGTATGTCTACACCTGCTACTTAACCTACACTACCTACACCATCTTATTCCTAAGTATCACCCCACCCCCCAAAAAAAAGGAAAAGACCACCTGCCCCACAAAAAAAGTGTGCCGTATAT
Source organism: Protopterus annectens (assembly GCF_019279795.1). Taxonomy (NCBI): domain Eukaryota; kingdom Metazoa; phylum Chordata; order Ceratodontiformes; family Protopteridae; genus Protopterus; species Protopterus annectens. The sequence continues at coordinate 509,598,227 of NC_056744.1, forward strand.
ACAGCTCTCCATTTTGTTAATGTGTATGTGAATGGCACACTTGGTTTGGTCCATTTGACCATACCTTATTTACTTATTGTCACACACTTTTGATGTGGTAGCTATCCAAGTTCCTCAAATTATTTTTAGAAATATACTGTTACCCTATGAAGAAGTGGATAGCTATAGTGCTAGCTCACCACCGTCTTGTACACGCCTTTATTCTTCTCCCTGCTTGCTCCTTATTTTCACCCCTATTTATCAACCATATTTCACGCCTTTAATCTGGTCATAAAATAGATTCACACACCGTATACATGCCCAATAAACAAAACCCTATATTTCTGGCCTCAGAATTTGCACAGTGCTTAACATCACACACCAAATATAACCAATGGACATCACACACCAAATATAACCAATGGTAAGTAACACTTCACTCCTGATGGCAAAAGCTGAAGATTTGACCTATGGCCACATTACGACAGTGCTTGTTGGACTGCTGTGCTTATCCCCACACTGCAATAGCAAACAATACCGATAGCAGTATGAGGAGGTAATTATTCTTATTTTTTAACAGGCCGCAGGGTTTAATGTGCACCATACGGTATCTTTCATTTATCAACACTCTTATGAAGTCTGACACACACATACTCTTGCTTACTACTTTTCTCTTTGTCCCTTCAAGTACGGGATTTTAGCTATTTGAAATATGACTTGCTTTACTGTGTGGTCACACAGTGCCATGGTCTGAATAATGCTGATGCAGATTTGTAGGTGCTCAGATCCAGCAGTATGTCGAACATTACTTAAGGCGTTCGTTCTCATGCTATTTCCCTTACAATGAAGTGCTGCATAGATATTTTCATCTAACACAGACTGGCAACACATAGCTTCCTCCTCATCCCAACAGAGTTATCCTGCCTATTCCTTTATTTAGTTTTCCAGTATCCCACCCTGCTCGTACTTTTCTACCTTTAAGTCCAAGACATCTGGATAAAGCCAAAACTAATGGAGGCAGCAGCTCAGACATAGGGACAGATTACAATTATTGCTGCTATACAATTTTGAATTTGGTATAATAAAAGATTTAGCATTAAAATGTATTTTAGAAGGATTTAAAGTCTGATGTGTAGATGTATGTTATATACTGACTTCAACTACCAGTAAAAATAAATTAGATATATTTTCATATTTGTCTTAATTTAAAAGCTACAAGTAAATGAAAATGCCTTCATATTGCAGGGTGGTGGCAATACTGTGTGTGTGTGTGTGTGTGTGTGTGTGTGTGTGTGTGTGTGTGTGTGTGTGTGTGTGTGTGAGAGTTGGTCTCAGCAAAAAAAAAAAAATGTTGATATTGCTTATTCCAATTTTTAGGTACTAACAGTTTGCTTAAAGCCCATTATCGGAATCCTAAACTAAGCAAAAAGTGATGCAAGTTGCAAAAAACTATTACTTTGTTGAAGTTGCATTTGAAGACTATTATTTTCACAAATCATGAATTAGAATGAAAAAGAATGCCAACATATATACTATCAGTAAAAGAATGTGGTATCTGATTAATATTAAACTTGCCTCACAGGTTTAGTTATCTGTCAGAAGAAAGATGTTATTGGGGCTAACCACACACAATGATGTTTCCCATATATATGCAGATTCAATTGCAGATGAAATTGACTTCATCACTAAAATTGCACTGAAGCAGTTTGACTGGCAGAGACTGCTGGCACAAGGTGTGTATTCATTGTGTTTAGAACCCCAGAAGGCAGATCAGGAAGTCAGTAGTATGAATTATGTATTAGCTGTTTTATGGTACACATAATTTATTCATTTTTATTGTATTCTAATGTGGTCTATTATGATTCTGTACTTGTTTTGAAACACTCTAATTTTGACAGATGCATTTTCCATGTTCTGTAATCAGCTGTATGTCTATGTGGCTTTTCAAACAGAAGATGTTTTGTTCACTTAAAACTGCAGTATCATGCCATGCAATGTTTTATATCTGAAAAAAAAAACTACAATCAGCTATTGCTCTAAAGACTATGCATATATATATATATATATATATATATATATATATATATATATATATATGGGATCACTACATATGACTGAAAGTTCATTTGACAGAAGCCCATATGACTGAGACCATATTACCGAAAGTTCATTTTACCGAAAGCCCATATGACCGAAAACTCATTTGATCGAAAAACAGCACTGGCAGATATATGCCCATTTCCCCACTGTAGCGCGACCCTGGAGTGAGTATGCTAAGTTGGGGGGGGGGGTCATAGCCCCCCACATTTTGCAACAACTTTGTACTGATGTTATATGTTTTAATGTATTTATAATGGATACACATGCATATAATACTACATAAACTTCAATTATGTGGGGGGCTTTGCCCCCCATCCCCCCAACTTAATATTCTCACTCCAGGGTCGTGCTACAGTGGGGAAATGGGCATATACTTGCCAGTGCTGTTTTTCGGTCGAATGAGTTTTCGTTCATATGTAGTGAACCCATATATATATATATATATATATATATATATATATATATATATATATATATATATATATATATATATATATATATATATATATATATATATATATATATATAGGGCCAGATTGATTCCAAAATATTTGCTCTCAGTATAAGTCTGCTCTGAGTCCAAAAGACCTGCTCTCAGTGTAAGTGACTTACTTCAGTGTAAGGCCTATCTATAAACAGGCTTACTACAGGAACAAGATTCCAAACCACCTCTTCTCAGCCTGCTCTCAATGTAAATGGTCTTTTGGAATTGGGGCAAAGTATTCTATTACACATACACATATATATTCTAATACATGGATATATCTATATCTGTATATCTACAGTTATCAGCATGCAACATATTTTGAAATAAAAAGGTATAATTTTTTTTAACTTTTTCAAGATGCCAGTGACTTAATTATTTCTACAGTAATTATGGTAAACATATAAGCATGCTCAAACTTCCTTTGGGAAATTTATACTAGAACGGAGAGAGACACCGGTATTATGATTTCTCTCCTCTGTCCAATAAGCATAGTAACAGCATATGGGTAACCAAACTATTGAATGCTATTTTGCCTTCTAAGCTCATGAGATTGGTTGCTCAGAGCAACCAGTGGCAGTGCTTTCCTGGCAATCTTGTCACCTGACTAGAGATTTCTAGTTGAAACAGACACTGTGATCATCAGGGACATCTTTCTCTTTCAGGCATGTGTTTTTATTTTATAACAGGCAGGAAGACAGATAGATAGATAGGAAGTGGTAGTAGCAGATATCACTCAAACCACAATTTACTATTACTTATTTTTTACTCATATTTACTTTAGTTGTTCTGTTGTGGGGGTTCGCTATTGCAGGAAGTTGAAATACATGTAGTATAGTGGCTGTTATTGTTTCACATTTGATGATCACATCAGAAATGTCATTCTGTTTGGAGATGCAGTCTATGGATGAAAGTAAAGAACAGTTAGGGTATTAACAATAAAGTAATGTTTTTAGTTGCTCGGTGGGGGTATGAGGGCAATGCATAGGATATAGTGCCAGAGAGGTACACGTTGCTAATTTCTTCTTTTGCTTTCATGGCAACCTAACACTGATGGGGTTGTAAAGAAAGAGGTTATCTTTGGGAATGAAGGTAGGAAGGCAAAACATGGGTGAAAAGATAGGACAGCTGTATGGTCTCATCAGCCTAAGAATAAGGATAATGACAATTTGAAATTTATTAGCGAGTCACTACATGTGTGTGAATGAGAGGGAAGATAGAGGAATGGTGAGGATGCAAGGAGTAGAGGTGGCGAAGGTGGATGAATTTAAATACTTGGGGTCAATAGTTTAGAGTAACGGTGAGTGTGGAAGAGAGGTGAAGAAGAGAGTACAGGCAGGATGGAGTAGATGGAGAAGAGTGTCAGGAGTGATTTGTGACAGATGAGTACCTGTAAGAGTGAAAGGGAAGGTCTACAAGAGGGTAGTGAGGCCAGCTATGTTATATGGGTTGGAGACAGCGGCATTGACAAAAAGGTAGGAGTTTGAGCTGGATGTGGCAGAGTTAAAGATGTTAAGATTTGCACTGGGTATGATGAGGGTGGACAGGATTAGGAATAAGTATATTAGAGGGTCAGCCCATTTTGGAAGGTTTGGAGACAAAGCCAGAGAGGCAAGATTACGTTTGTTTGGACATGTGCTGAGAAGGGATGCGGAGTATATTGGGAAAAATATGCTAAGGATGAAGCTACCAGGTAACAGGAAAAGAGGAAGGCATAAGATAAGGTTTATGGATGTGGTGAGAGAGGACATGCAGGTGGTTGGTGTGACAGAGCAAGATGCAGAGGACAGGAGGAAATGGAAACAGGTGATCCACTGTGGCGACCCCTAACAGGAACAGCCGAAAGAAGATGATGACTATACTCCTTACATTATTGCACAGCAGAAATGGGATCATAAACTGTCTCTCTCTTGTTTAGAAGTGAAAGCTATAAAATGTATAACTTAGATGGAAAATACAACAAAAGATTAAGGTTGTGAATTGTTAACGTGTTTCCAGAATTTTATTGTCTTAGCCTCCCTGTGACTGCTGATTTAATTTTGAGTATGTCACTGAACCAGACTGGGCTTCCATGCCCCAAAAGTTATCGTGATCAATGCCCCTCCAAACCTCGAGAACACAACCGCCAATACAGAATTGCTCTTAGAAATTCTGTACACCATATCAATGGCTGCATAGAAACTGATGTACCTACCAGAAGCAAGCCCAGAAACAAACTGCCCTAGTGGCCTCCTGAATTAAAGAAGATATGCAACAAAAGGAAAAAAAAAGGTATGGCAAATATCAGGAAGGATAATTCCCATAAAGATAAAAACTCTGTCATCAAAATTAATAGACAACTAGGAGGGCTTAGGTTAAGCAAAGCCACTTTGTGGAAAAGATAGCCTCACATTTGAAAGATAACCATAAGGCCTTCTACAGCTATGTCAGAAGCCTCAAGGGTAGCACACAGCAATGTGCTAAACTGGTGGTTAATGGTGCCACATTCACTGAGTCTAAAGATATAGTGAACCTGTAAGTGGACAAAGTCAATGCCAGCTACACCCCCTCTCACTCTCAACCAACTGCCAATTATACCCTCAAACATACCCCCTCCAACTGTAAATAGAAAGCATGTACTGGCTGAACTCACCAAAGTGAAAAACATGGCCTCAGCTGGCCCTGATAACATCCCTGGATGCCTCCTGAATAGTTTAAAATACATCTTATAAGGTAAAACAAGCTATATGCCACATAAATGGAGAACTGCAACAGTCATCTATCTTCCTAATGGAGGACCTTCAACATATCCTGGAAACTACAGACACATTAGTCTGACTATTCTTATTTGCAAAGCCATGGAAAGAACTACCATGTAAATTATCAACAAGCATATAGGAGGCCTACAGACACTGGTTCCATCCCAGTCTGGCTTTGTTAAAGGAAGGTCATGCTTACTGAATTTGGTGGACTTCTTTGAAAAGGTCAATAAGGCAATAGATGAGGAGGAACTGTACATATTGAATACCTACATCTGGGAATGGCGTTTGATGCAATACCTCTTTTGGGCATTGTCAGCACACTTACAGGATTAGATATAAACCCCTTTATATCATGATGGACAGCCAGCCGGCTCACTGATAGGACCCAAGTGGTTAGAATCAATGAGGCCACCTCCACAAACAGGCATCACCAATGGAGTCCACCAGGATTGTGTGCTAGGCCCACTCCTCTTTGGCATCTACTACTCAGATGTCAAAGTCAATGTCAAAGGCCTCTTCCTAACCAAATTTGCAGATGATTGCAAACTGGGAGCAGTCATTGAATCCCCCCAAGTCAAAAACACCCTTCTGGAAGGTTTAATAAAGACAAACACTTGCTGCTAGTGTCATATCTTAAAACCCAGTACCAAGAAATGCATTATAGTACCTTTTGGGAAGTCAACCATCCCAGGTAACTGCATCATCAAGAAAATACTCCTAAAAGTTGATTAAGTAGATAGGTATCTGGGCACTCATGCAGATAGTAACCTAGCCTTCAGCCAACATGTGTCCAAGGTATTAAGAACCCACTTCTATGTTGCTCGACTTATAAGCAAGGGCTTGACATCTATGTCCAGACAGGTCATCACACCACTGTGCTCGGCCATCAGCAGACCCATCACAGAGTATAACGCCCCTTCAATATCTACCTGATGAGGCACATGCAGCAACTGGAATGTCCACAAAGTTTCCTTACAAAAAGATTACAGGGAGTAAACAAAATTTCCGACGGTGATTGCCTCAAAGCCCTATCTCTTTTCTCAGTATCATACAAAGTATCCCAGTTTTGATGAACCCTTTGTAAATCTGCAAAATAAACAACATGAAAAGTTCTAGATTAAAAGACATAAATTTTGCTTGCAAGTTAAATAAGCCATATTGGAGAGACATATGTGTTTCACAGAGAATCCCTATTCTCTGGGGTAGACTCCCCACCCATGCTAAACAGAATTACTCCCTACCCCTATTTAAGTGCAACTTGAGCAAAAGTGTTCCTGCCTGAGCTCAGCCTCTATGCTATTCCTAACCTCTGATTCAGGGGAGAGTCAAAGAAGTTGGCTAGCCATTCCAGGTGGTTACGCTGCATGTTAGGCTGATGGCCATTCTGCTATATTGAAGTACTGTCATTCAGAGATTAATGACAATATTGTATTTGTGGTCAAGACTGATATATAACTGTAACAAGCCAGTTGTTGGATTTCTAGCGAGTTGTTTCCCACAATTACATAGCAGAACAATTTTGTTTTCTTTTTTTTATCCTCAGGTATGTTGTTCAACTGCCCAGGCTGCCAGATAATCTAGTTATTATGCTGGGTGCACAGTATTAAGAACGGGGAAAATCTCTAACATGTAATGCAAAATGATTCTTCACTATCAGCAATAACACATAACTCAATAAACAAACAGGTAGTGCAAAATAAGAGACATGATCTAATTATCAGTACTTAAAGGTAGTACAATGACATCAGACATTTTGTCATGCTGTGCTCTATCACCTTAACATTTTTGATCCTTCACAACTCCCCACAGGCATGCACGCCATGCATGAGTGTCTGTTTAATCAGCAATGAACTGACATCTTTTCCTGGATTAGTTATGCTGCCTTGCGGCCTCTGAGTGTTTGAAAAGGAATCATTTTTACAGTAATGCTCAACTGAATAACTAGGTCTGTGTACCAGCAATAGACTGGCATTCTTTTCAGCTTTACAGTCTCTATCTTGTGCTCACGAAGTAGTCAGAAAGGGCCCTTCTTCACTGTGACTCTGAAATCTGCAAAGTAGGTCATCAGACAATGAACAAAAGAAAAAGAAAACGCAAAAAATAGAAGATGTTAGAGGAAAGCTGCTTTCATTTTTATTGATATGATTGCTGGGATAAAAGTGATTAAGCAGAGCATCACCAGCTGTGTAGAGGAATACACTGAAAGCTGATAGATAATTTTGATTGTATTTGGATCATAGTTTTTTTTTGTATGTTTTATGACTCATCAGCAGAGTTATTTGGTTTTATTTAAAGGAGATTATTTAGCTTATTTAATATTTATTCTCGCTGTATGTATAGTGTGTTGAAAATAAAGATGGTAAGTTCTTTTGATTTTTATTGACTTTATGTTGAATCCCAAGTTATGTGCAACAGTTTTCAGTTCAGCATCTAATGACAGGCATCTGTGGTTACTGAATCTAGATATCATTACTATGTATAGTGAGATTTGGATTGTGAAGAATCCATTGTTTAAGATGTCAGGGATCTCAGCTGTGTCATTAATGGTATATAAAAAGTACCAGTTTACTCTAGAAAGTTATGTGCAAAGATTTTGCTCTGTGTAGGATGAGAAAGAGTCACTCCTCAAGTTATCAATTAGATACCTCAAGTGAATGCAACCCTTATACAATTCATCAAAGTATGTGTAACTAATACTTCTTTAAAAGAAATTGTTAAATTTACCTTTTATTATTAGTTGAATGTTACCTCAAGCGAATGCAACCCTTATAATACAGTACACTAAAGTATGCATAACTATCACTTCTTTAAAAGAAATCTTTAATTTAGTTTTTATTATTAGTTGAACGCTTTCATCTCTTGAGACTTCATCAGAATTTATAGGTTTGCAAAGCGAACAAACTCTCAAAAAACAAATAAGCGAAAAGATAGCAGATGCTTCCTAAAACAGAAATTTATTAAACATTAAAAATGGTAAAGTGCTTTTCATCTACTCAATAGCAGACTTCATCAGACCACAATTTAATACAAAGAATCCTTTAAATACTAATATACACCAACAGTTACCGCTCCCAATCACAACTTTAAAAGGAAATGATGTAAGCATGCTATTAGTACAGAAAATAAGTATGTTTAACAATTTTCTGTACTAATAGTATGTTTACATCATTACCTTTTGAAGTTGTGATTGGGGGCTTTCTGCACTAATAGTATACTTACATCATTTCCTTTTGAAGTTGTGATTGGGGGCGGTAACTGTTGGTGTACACTAGTATTTAATGATTCTTTACATTAAAGGGGCACACTATCTCGTTTCCGAAATCAGCTGCTTGCCTGAGTAATTTGTTTCAGTTTTAGTGCTATGTAAGTCACATGTTCACACAGAGGCAGAATTTTCAGAGAAGCTTATTTAGCATACAGCAGATCAGATTTCACAAAGCTCAGTGGGGGATGGTCATTCCTAAATGTTTACAGTGTCCTTTTGTATTTTCTTTCCCCCACCGATAGGCTATTAGATCAGCTGAATGATTTAGCCTCAGCTAGAGATGCTATCTCGTCATACTCAGATCTGCAGCCTTTGCAGCAATGAAACTACATCTTTAGAATTTTTTTTTTTTTTTTTTAACATTTGTTGACCAGGAAAGTCCAACTAGGCTCCAGCGAGCCTATTTTCAGTGGAGGCCCAGGGAGAAAAGCTCCAGACGCATGTCTTTAGAATGTGGAAGGAAACCTACGTGAACACAGGGAGAACATGCAAACTCTGCATAGAAGGCACCCCAGCCGAGAATCAAACCGGAGAACCTCTAGTTGTGAGGCGACAACGTTAGCCGCTGCACCACTTAGTATGTGCTTGTTTTTTGTAACACTTAGTGGAATGATTATCCCAGCCTATGCAATTGTATTTTCTTTTGTTTTTGTTTCATGCTTGTTGCTACATGCTTTTTTTCCTATCGCTGGTAATTATTTTTCATATGGTCAGCAATAGTGTTGCTTTTTAGTGCATGTACTCATGCAGACATACATTTCTAAGATGGTTTCCCTCATTTGACAGGACAGCATTGCTTTGAACAATTTGCATCTTGGAAACAAACCCACCGTATTGCAAATGTCCTACAATTCTAGAAGAATAAAAGTCTTACAATGTTTCAATAATAAACATGTCAGACAACTTTGAAAATGAATCTTGTTACTGTACTAAAAGTATCTTCCCATTAGCTGACTCCCTTCAGGAATCACATAGTAACAGTTTGTATAATACTGATTCCATCCAAATTAATTTTCTTTTTCTTCCCTGCATTGTGGTAAAATGTTTGGATCTTTAACTATTTTCCTGAATATTTGACTGCAGTACAGTTACACTGGTTACCATTTGAAAGTTGAGGCAAATGTAGTCTCGATATTTCCATATATTTTCTTATCTGTGTGCATAAGTATGTATGCAATATGTAATCTAACTTTATATTCATGTGGTTGTAAAACCATAGCCTTGCTATGTCTTACTGACCAGCTTGCAATTCAAGGCATTCTTCAATGTCTGTTAAAATTATATATGATGAATATGTGTATTTTATTAAAATCTGTATGCAGTGCACATAATTGCTTTGGTGGTTTACTTCACTATTAATACTGAAATTCTCAACTTTTCTCAGAGTTGTCTCTTTTCTGACTCAGATGGCTGTGTTGATGAAACCACTTCCCCCTTTTCAAAATGGAAATAGATAATACATAGATAATTTAAATAAGTAAATGCATGTGTCATTATGTGTTTATCACATGTATTGCTTTGGTTGTTTAAAATGTATTTGCTATGTATCTTTACATCTTTATAGATCCAGGTATATTTGTATGTCTACACCTATACACACACACCAATATATATATATATATATATATATATATATATATATATACACACACACACACACACACACACACACACACACACATACAAACACACACACATACATATACATATACCCACACACACATATATAAATCTGATTCTGAGGTTCTGTGGGTCTCTGTATGTATATACAGTCATACATACAACTGTATGTGTATATATATATACACATGCACACTCTCATATACTGGCATGCAGGAGGTATTTTGATTAAGGTGAGAGTATAGCTGCTCCTAACAGCATTCATATAGCTGACCCATTATTGTTAGTTTTACAATAGCTTTTTTTCCAATTTGTCATATGCTACTTGACAATAGTAGAAAAAGTGTGACTCAAACTATAGAAACTACAGACCCCATAAGCTTAACAAGCCTTATCTGTAAGGCCATAGAAAGAATCATCATGGACTCTATAAATAAGGACATAGATGATCTTCAAACCCTTGATCCAGCACAGTTTGGTTTTGTCAAAGACAGGTCATGCCTGTTAAACCTGGCAGACTTTTTCAAAAATGTCACCAGAGCCATAAATGGAGACAAATCTCTGCATACAGCCTACCTTGACTTAGCAAAGGCCTTCGACACAGTCCCACATTTGGGCATCATAGATAAACTGTCCCAGATGAATATCAACCCTTATGTTTCCAGGTAGGTTGCTAACTGGCTGACCTACAGATCACACTCAGTCAGAGTTGGGGACTTTACTCAACAGCAGACCTGTCACCAGTGGAGTTCCACAGGGGTCAGTGCTGGGCCCCCTATTGTTTGTAATATACTTCTCAGAAGTTCAGGCCAAAACAAAGGGGCTGTGGCTGACTAAATTTGCTGAGGACTGCAAATTAGGTGCAATTATTGAATCCCCTTACAATGTCAATATACTTCAAGAGGGACTTACTCAAACTATTGATTGGTGCCAAAGCCATGGACTCAAACTCAATGGTAAAAAAGCGTTATCATCGCCTTTGGTAAAAAACTATATCCTTGCAGACTATCATATAAATAACAGTACCCTATGTAACAACTCAGTAGTGAGAGACTTGGGAAAGGAAGTTGACTGTAGCCTAAACTTTGACCACCATCTGTCTACTGTGGTAAGGAAAGCATTCTACATCGCTCACTTCATTAGCAAAGGTATTGCCTCAAGAGTGAAAGAGGTCCCCTGTACTCGACCCTCATCTGGCCAATAATTGAGTACAATGCTCCCTTTGTTAAGTACCTTACTAGGCACCTGCAGCAACTTGAGAGACCTCAGACATTTTTAACCAAGAAACTTCAAGTTCTCCAGCACATGTCATACACTGACAGACTGAAGTTACTGTCATTTCAGTAGCATACAGACTACTTACAGGAGACTTGTGCCTGACCTGCAGAGCAACCTTAGATTTAAACCTAATGGAAAAGCTGCACATTCGCTAGTCAAATGGGACAAGGGTCACTGTCTCCAGGGACTTTAACCTGGCCTGTGACATAAATAGGTCCTGCTGGTGGAACAGACATGTCTCTCATAGGTTGCCATTCCTCTGGAATAGGCTACCAATTCGCACCAAACAGAGCCCCTGTATGATCCTGTTTAAGTGTAGCCTGGATGACTGGATGGGAAACCATAAATTCCTTGCTGAGGATTTCACCTATGACCTTCCTAGATATAGGCAGTCATTGTTAACTAAGATCTTGAGTTTAGGCTAGATCCTTTATATTGGGTTTCTCTACTATTATATTGGGTACACACAGCTAGGCTTATAAAGACTTTTATAAAGGCCTTTGGGTCAGTTGCCTAGTAACCGCCTACAAATCTATCAAATAACAAGAGTTTTCTTGCCTTCAGTCATCTACATTTTTAGAGATGATAATCTTACTTATGTGTTGGCATACTCTGACTGAACTGCATTTTTTCAGGATAAAGGTTGCCATATCATCAAGAATTTGGTGGGAAGAGGTATTTAGGAGGAAGCAAGCTCAGCAGCAGGTAGCCAAGAGTAATTACAAGTAGACATTAATTTGCCATTACAGAGATGGATCTCTTCCTGGATATACAAACAGAAGGCAAACAAGGTACTCCCCAACTCAAAATTAGGCAACATATGTATAGCTCAGGCAAGGAGCATTCAGCAAAAAGGGTGAGGTGAAGAATAACTGGATGTTTTAGGGTCTATATTATATTAGCGAAAATCCTTTCAAGCGAATGCAGAAACACTGACACTTATTGCGTGAACCGCGAATATGCCGAACGTACTAAACCACGAAATACAAAAAGTCGAATCCCCATAGTCAGCCAACTCCACCTCCCACTACATACTGCCTACCCAGACAAAATAAATAAACCAAAAACCCTACTTCTAACCCTAAAGTAAAGCACCAAAACCTTACTTCTAACCCTACACTAAACCTTACATACATTACTATCTATGCACTTACCTTAACCTGCACCCTAACCCCAAGGTCCGTAACTATCGCACACTTATCCTACAGCGATATACCAAAACGAAACAAATAATCCACACACATACATTTAACAAAACCCTAATTCTAACCCTACACTAAACCTTACATACATTACCTATCTATGCACTTACCTTAACCCGCACCCTAATCCTAAGGTCCATAACTATTGCACACACCTTACAGAGCTGTACTGCAGACGGGCCAACCATGACACTTCAACTTTTTGAATTTCGCGGTTTAGTACGTTCGGCATAATTGCGTTTTGCGCAATACGTGTCAGTGTTTTTGCATTTGGTTAAAAGGATTTTCACTATTATAATATAGACCCAATGTTTTACACTATGCTCCTTTCACAGTGGCCTCAGTTCAAGAGAGTGGCACTGGAAACAGCACCAGTAGCAGTGTGTGTACAAATTCATTCACAGTATCAGTGGACGTACTGGAAACAGCACTGGTACCAGAGTGGGTACAAATTCACTCACAGTATCAGTGGACATACTGGAAACTGCACCAGTACCAGCGTGCATACAAATTCAGTCACAATATCAGTGGGCGGGTTGGAAGCAGCACCAGTACCAGTGTGGGTACAAATTCATTCACAGTATCAGTGGACGTATTGGACACAGCACTGGTACCAGTGTGGGAACAAATTCATTCACAGTATCAGTGGATGCACTGGAAACAGCACTGTTACCAGTGTGGGTACAAATTAACTTATAGTATCAGTGGACATATGAGAATAACTGATAATAAACAGCCTCAGTACAGGTAATTAGATGGCTTACAAAAGGGTACTACAGCACTTTAGGGACACTAGGAAGGTGCAAGGCTGTCCAGTTATATGGCTCATAGCAGTAAAACAGTGGAGGGCACACAACCTGCTACTGTTAGAGACTGATTAGAACAAGTTGAAGGCAGCATGACACCTGGCAAGCTATCAGCTAGCTGTACAAAGCCATGGGGAGGCAGTGCAAGCCATATGGGAAAAACTCCAAAATATATGTCATGAGTAATACAACAGACTGTTTTTCATAGCCTGTTGTTTATCAGCCCTATGTGAAGCATGTTGTTTATCAGCCCTATGTAGAGCATTTAGCTGGTCAAAGAAAGAATATTCTAATGATAAATAGGAGCAACCCATGACTGATCAGGAGGTGAAGAAAATACAGGTGTGTACACTTACCATAAATGTAGATGTTCGAGTGTATTCACTGTTGCAGTCATCACATTTGGGTTATCTGCTTGCAGTAGCCCTCAGTCAGCCTGATTATCAAAGTCTTGGGTCCTGCATCAGTTGCTGTCCCATCTTCCATGATGTCAGGTAGTCAGGGGTATAAAGCATGCAGCCGATGCCATTACATCAGTTTTTCTTGCCCCATATGTCAGGTGCCCCCATAATGGGAAGCAATTATATATACAAGGTTACACCTCCAACAAAAAAGCAAATACACCAAAAAGCTTTAAGCATAGTAAACAAGAATAGAGGTATAGCCAATAGAAGTTAGGGGGATGGAGTGAGTGTAACTAGGACTGCAACAGTGAATACACTCGAACATCTACAGCTATGGTAAGTGCACACAACTGTACTATGTTCTTCGTGTTTCACTGTTGCAGTAATCACATTTGGGTAGATTCCCAAAGCTAAGAATGGGAGGAGGAAATTAGCTAGCATTAGGACCAGCTATAAGGCCCTGCAAGACTGCAGTGGCAAAGTCAGCTCTGGATTTAGAGAAAATTGGCAAATGGTAATGTTTGGTGAATGTATGTACAGAACTCCAGGTAGCAGCTTCTAGGATGTCCCTGGTAGGGACACCTCTGAGAAAGACTGTAGAGGTAGATGCAGCCCTGGTTGAATGTGGTTGTATCCCCTGTGGGGGAGGTTTTCCATGGTGCTTATAGCAGAAATGAATGCAATGGCCTATCCATTTAGAAATGGATTTCTTTGAAATGGCCTTCCCCTCTACCCCTGCAGCAAATGCAACTAGCAGCTGTTCAGATTTCCTGAAAGGTTTAGTCCAGTCCAAGTAAAATCTAAGTTATTGTGCACATCTAAGGAGTACAGTATCCATTCCCCTTTGTTCTGTGGATTAGAAAAGAAGGTTGGCAAATGACTGGACTGATTAAGGACCACACTGGATATCACCTTGGGCATGAAGAAGGGATTGGTCCTGAGGGCCACCCTGTCTGCATGAAAGATGATGAAAGGCTCCACTGCCATGAGGGTCTGTAATTCAGACACCCTTCTTGCTGAAGTGATGGCTAAAAGGAAGGCTGTTTTCCAAGAAAGGAATTTCAACTCTGCATTTGCAGCTGGCTCAAAAGGAGGCAGAGTTAAGGTCCCAGGCTGGAGTAGGGAATCTCCTGGGTGGCCTTAAGTTTTTGGCCCCTTTGATGAACTGCTTTAGCATTGAATGAGAGAAGAGGGGTGGTTCTGTGTTGTAATGAGCTAAAATGGCTGAGGCAATAATTTTGATGGAGGAAAAGGAAAGGCCCTTGTGAAGCATTTCAGTTAAGCACTGAAGAATCTGAGGTAAACTGGGTGCTGCTGTGCCCATCCCCTGAGTTTAGTTCCAGGAACAGAATCTTTTCCATTTTTCAGCATAGGATTTTCTGGTATTAGGCCTCCTTGCCTCCAGAATGACATCCAACACTTGCTTACTGAGGGATGGTAATGGAGAGATCAGGTAAGTAGCCAGGCTGCTAGGTTCCGGGTTTGAAGCTGTGGGTGCAGAATCTGACCCTCCTGTTGGGACAGCAGGGCAGGAGTCTGAGGCAAGTGCCATGGTGCCAGCAGAGACACACTGTGCAAAAACGGGGTACCAGCGTTGGCATGGCCAGTCTGGTGCAATCAGTATTATCCTTGATTTGTCCTGTATGATCTTTAGAAGTACCTTGGTGAGGGGAGGCAGAGAGGGAAAGGCATAAACTGATAGGTTTTTCCAGGTGAAGGACAGGGCATCCACTTTCCAAGCTTGTTTGTGGGGAGTACTTGTGTAGAATCACTCCAATTGGTAGTTCTGGGGGAGGCAAACAGGTCTATCTCTGGACTCCCCCATTTGTTTCTCAGCATGTTGAATATCTTTGGTTCTAGTTTCCATTCGTGTGGGACCATGAGATTTCTGCTTAGTTCATCTGCCAGTGTTTTTAGCTTTCCTGGCAGGAAATGAGCCTATAAGTGCACTTGGTTGCTCAAGGCTGTGTTCCACAGAGCCATGGCTAGTCTGCAGATAGTGTATGAGTGGATTCCCCTCTGCTTGTTTATGTACCACATAACAGTGGTGTTGTCCATCTTTACCATTAATTGTCCTGGAAGAATGTGGTCCTTGAAGGATGTCAGAGCATTCTGTACAGCTAACATTTCTTTTTGATTGATATGCAGGTGCATTTGACTTGGGTTCCATTTGCCCTGAATGCACTTTCCTGCCAAGTGTGCCCCCCATGCAAAATCTGATGTGTCTGTTGTTAGGGTTTGGGAGGCAGGGGGTAGAGTGAATGGCAGTACCTTGTTTTGGTGTCAGGCCTCTGCCCACCAAAGGAACTCTATCTGTAGACAAGGTATAATAGGAATCATTGCTTCTAGATCCTGAGAATGTTGACACCATAGGCTTTTTAGATACCATTGTAGTTTCCTCATACGCAGTCTTGCATATGGAATTAGGAGAATACAGGAGGCCATGAGCCCCAGGGCTTGCAGTATTTTCCTTGTAGGTAGCTGGGTCTTTGTGGCCAGTAGTTTGAAGTAGGCTGTCAAATTAACTTTTTTCTCTGGCATGAGGAAAGCCATCTGGGAAGTTGTGTTCAAGCTTGCTCCCAGAAATACAGTTTGTTGGCAGGGTACAACATGTGATTTCTTTTCAATTATGGTGTACCCCAGAGAAATTAGCAATTTCTGTACAAATGCCAGATGATTCAATAGTATGTCCTGGTTTTCTGCCTGAATTAGGCAATCGTCCAGGTATGGATATATTTGGATATTTCTTTGCCTGCAAAATGCAATGACGGGATCTAGGCACTTTGTGAATACCCTGGGCACAGTAGATAAGCCAAAGGGCAGTGCAGAGAACTGATAGTGCATGTAGCCTGCTTTGAAGCATAGGTATCTTCTGCAAGATTCCCTTATTGGGATGTGCAGGTAGGCTTCCTTTAAATTCAGTGTTGCCAACCAGGCATCCTTGCCTAGCATAGACAGCAACTGGTGAAGAGTTAGCATCTTGAGTTTTAGGATCACCAAAAATGTGTTTAGGATAGGGAGGTCCAGGATAGAATGCCAGGAGTTGTCTTTTCTGGGCACCAGGAAAAGTCTTGAGTAGAAACCTTGTCCTCTTTCCTCTTCTTGGACAGGTTGAATAGCCATGATGCTTAAGAGAGACAGAACTTGCATTTGAGCCTCTGCCCACTGATTTGGGGGTAGATCTGGCCAACCGTTTGGGGTTGGTAAGGAGTGGAAGTGGAATCTGTATCCTTGGGAAACTATATTTAAAACCCATTTGTCCTGGGTAATGAGTTCCCAATTTTATGCCTGCAGGGCAATATTTCCCCCTAAAGGAACAGCTAGTTGTGCAGGTCTTGGAAGTTGTAAAGTTAAGTCATTGAGACAGTTCACCATAGGAGGGAGTCTTACTACTCCCTGCTTTGGAAGTGGGAGCCCCCCACTGCTTAGTCCTGTGAGTACCTTGAGACTGAAGTCTGGGTGTTCTGCTGGTTCTGGGTTTGGACTGAAAAGGCCTGGAAGAGGCAGGGAAGGACCACATTTTAGAGGGCCAATGCCTACTAAATCTGGGAGGCTGTACTTGCAGGAAATCTTTAACAGTTTGCATAGATTTAGATTTTTCCTCCATCTAGGGCATTTATAAGCCTAGCCAGAGTGTGTTTGGCTTTCGCCATCCATTTTAAATTAATTTTGCTATGCCCTTTTTCGAGGTTAGTATACTGTGCCTCTGTCTAACAGTGACAAAGAAGTGATACCCGGGGTAAACCTACGATCTCCCATCCACTCATCAAGATTCCTCTTGAAGAGAGTCAATGAGGGACTCTGCCTAACAAGGACTGGGATTTTATTCCAGAGTGAAGGGAGCCTCTGGGTTATGAATCTGTCCCTCCAGCATGTCCTATTTATTTCAGTGCTGAGGTTCAAGTCTCTCGCCGAGCTCGATGGGATTTGGATTTTCTGAGGTGCAGCATGTCCATTAATTCCGGGTTGGACATGGCTTTATACGTCAGGCACAGATCGCCTCTGAGCAGGCGGTATGCTACTGAGTAGAGCTGGAGTTTCTTTAACCGGGCAGCATATGGCATCTGTTTGAGCCCTTTGATCCTCTTGGTGAGGTACATTTGGGGCATTGTACTCAATTATGGGCCTGATGAGGGATGAGTAAAGAGGCATGATGACCTCCCCTGATCTAGATGTGAATCCCTTCATGATTAGGTGGGCTATATAAAATGTTTTTCTAACCACTTTGGCCACGTGGTTGTCAAATGAGAGATTGCTATCAACTTGGGTCCCCAGGTCCCTAATTACTTCTTCTGTACTTAATGGATTACCACCTATGTGGTAATTTGTGGGCACTTTGTTTTTGCCAAAGGGGATGACTATACACGTTTTGGCATTTAGCTTGAGGCCATGACTCTGGCACCAGTTGTCTGTTTCTATGAGGCCCTTTTGGTGGATGCTTGTGTCGGCTGGAGAGTCGATTATGGCGCCCAGTTTGCAGTCATCTGCGAACTTGGTCAGCCACAGTCCTTCTGTGTTAGCCTGTACCTCCGAGAAATATATACCGAACAAGAGAGGTCCCAGGACTGAGCCTTGTGGGACACCACTTGTAACTGATTTGGTGTCTGACATGTCTCCAGCAATTCTAACCATGTGGGTTCTGTCCTTGACCCAGTTTTCAACCCATCTAGTGACATAGGTGTTTATATTTAAGCTGGTGAGCTTATCTATAATGCCCGAGTGGGGTATTGTATCGAAGGCTTTTGCGAGGTCCAGGTAGGCTGTGTGGACCACCTTCCCCTCATCAATGGCCTTGGTGACTGCTTCAAAGAAATCAACCAGGTTTAAGAGGCAGGATTTGCCCTTAACAAAGCCGAACTGGGTAGAATCCATTGTCTGTAGGTCCCCAATATCTTTATTTATGAGGTCCATGATGATCCTTTCCATAGATTTGCAGACCAAGCTAGTCAGGCTTATGGGGCGATAGTTTCCAGGATCCACTGAGTCACCACCTTTGTGGAGAGGGACCACTTTTGCTGTACGCCACTCTTTGGGTACATATCCTGTAGTAAGGTTGAGATTGAACAGTAGTTTTATGTTTGGGTTTAGCTCTTCTTGGAGTTCATGTAGGACGCAGCCCGGGACACCATCTGTTCCCATTGGTGCTGTGTTTTTTGCTTTGGAGAGGGCGGGTCTTACCTGAGCATCTGAGATATTGGGGGGCAGCACTCTGCTGGGATAGATATTTGCCATTTTGGTGGGGGGGAGAAGTTTGCGCTGAATTTGTCAGCTAGGATGTTGGCAATGTCTGTGGGTTCAGTGTATTTTTTGTCATTTTGGACTAATTCTGAGCATATCTGGGAATTCCCACCCAGGTTCCTAATATAACTAAAGAAAGCCTTGTGATTATCCTTAGTGTCCTGTGCAATTTTTCTCTTGAAGCTGGCCTTAGACGATTTTATGAGTGCCCGTAGTTATTTGCTAATACTGATCAGAGATGCCTTCCCTTTTTGGGATTTTGCTCTATCATGTAGTATCTTCCTCCTTCTGTTGTATAGTTTGTTTATGGCTGGGGTCCACCAGACAGGATGTCTGCCTTTGGAGGATTGGGTCTTGGTTTTATTTGGGATTGCATGATCCATGCATTCCTGAAGGTGTTCATAGAATGCATTTATAAAGGATTCTGTGGTCTGGGCCATATTTTCCACAGGCCCGGGGGCTTTGAAGGATTCCACCTTGGTTTTTAGGAGTGTGAAATTTGCTTTAGAGAAGTTTTTCACTGTGGTTTTCTGGGCAGGGGGTGGGGTCGGGATGTGAATATCCAGTGAGATTAGTTTATGGTCTGATCTTATCAGTGAGGGATACACTTCTGGTCTGGAGCAAAGAGCCCCCATGTTGGTGATGATCAGGTCCAGTATGTTTTCCCCTCTTGTGGGAATTGTAGCACGTTGTTTCATAGCATTTGAGTTTAGAAATTCTAGGAACCTTTGGTCTAGGGTGTTGGAGCTAGAGTAATGCTCCCAGTCTATGTTTAGGTAGTTGAAGTCGCCCAATATAATGGTGTTTGGAGAGACCTTCATATTTTCCAGTGTTCTCAGGAAGGCCGAGTGGGGTTCCTGGGTTTGAGAGGGTAGTCTGTAGCAGGCTATAAACTGGAAGGCAGTTTTACCCACTGTTAGTTGCCCTTGGATAGTCTCTGATGCTTCGTGCTGTGCCACCAACCTGGAGGTGTGGGTATCTTTGATGAATATTGATACTCCCCCTCCTTTTGTAGTTTGGTCCAAGTATTGGGGCCGAAAAGCATGGTATGAGGTATAACCTGGTAGTGCTGGGGTGTTCTCAGGAGCCTTGAACCAGGTTTCTGTTACTGCACAGATATTGATGTTCTCCATGCTAAGGAGAGTTTTGAGTGCGTGCAAATTGAGCTTTAGACTTCTGGCGTTGAGTAGCATTACTCTTAGTTTCTTATCCCTTGCGATACCTATGGAGGTGGGTTTGTCTTTTGAGCCTTGCCTAAAAAAGGTACTATGGGGGTAGCAAGAGCCTTTGCCAATATCCGAAAGCCCAGGGGTGACAGGTACAAGCCGTCCCTAGCGAAGCATTGTGGCTTGTCGAGCATGTCATCCCAGGCTGACAGGCATTGGATCCCCTTTGAATGACACCAATGCTTAAGCCAATTGTTGAAATTGATCATCTTGTCTTCATATTGTGGTACCATTCTTGGTGAGGGTAAGATACTGCTCAAGGTCAGGGTCATACCGGCCTGGGCTACATGCTCAGAGAGCTCCTCTATGTCTCTTTTCATGTAGTCCAGGGAGGTACATCTCAAGTCATTCACACCAGCATGGACAATGACTGAGTCATATTTGTACTTGCCTTGGAGTGACCTGAGGTGAGTGACCAGGATAAAAAAGTGCCCAGTCCTCATATGCACACTGGTTCCAGGACTGGAAAAACTGACAGTGTAGAATCTTCAAGACACAGAATCATTCCAACAGTGGGTTAGGCCAAGTTCATGGGGAAGATGCCCCTACCCCACTGTAGAAGGAAGTAGTAGTCCACAAACACTTATAGGCCAGATAAGAGCCATTAAGAGGATAGAGTAACTACTGAGAATAAGAAAGAAATTATGTATTGTCACTATTGTTCAGTATAAGAAAGAAATTATGTATTGTTACTAATCTTTAAGAAGCCCAGAATTTCCAGATAGAAGATATTCAAATAGATTAAGAGAGAAATCAGAGGAAAGAAAAAATACTTGCAGAAGAAAAAAGTACAGTTCTGTACATTTACCATAAATTGAGAGGTTCGAGTGTATTCACTGTTGCAGTCATCACACTTGGGTTATCCTGCCAGAGGTAGCCATCAGTCGGCCCGAATACCAGAGGCTTAGTATTTCTGCATCAGTTGCTGTCACTACAGGACTGACATCAGGTTGTCAATGGTATAAAATCAGGCAGACGACGCCATTACTTCAGCTTTTCTTGCTCCGACTGTCAGAAGCCCCCAAATTGGAGCTTTGTTTTCACCTGGTCTTAATGACCAATTATAAAAAAATTTTTATGCCTGGTTGTGATTGGCCTTTAGATATTGTTTAATCACTTATATATGCATGTATTCTGATACTCTGGTTTTGTATTATTCTTTGTATTTCACTGAAGAAGGCTCCTCGGAGCCGAAACCGGTTTGAATATTTGTGGTTTTTTCCACTATGGACTTATAAGGTGATATCTTTTTCACCTTATTCAATAAAGAAATTTGGATGTGACTGTGGCCTATACTTGCTGGCTTATTTGTGTTGTCGAATACTTTTGCTTGGCCGTGCAAGGGTTCCACGGGCAATTGTTTTTTGGTCTGGATTGCTTTTTTCCAGTTGCTAGGAACCGTTGGTGGCTGGTGTCGCATCCGGCTCTGTTTTCAACAGTGTTTTCAACAGTGATACATTTTTTCATCAATCGACCTCTGTATTGGGATGATTCCACCCAAAGTTTGGACATTTTTTGTACATTATTGTATAATTAACAGGGAACTACTTATGTAGGTTTGTTTCATGTTGCTTAGTTGTGTTTTGTCGTTTACGTTCCCCTATGCTCCACTACTTCCTGTTTGGTTGATTTGCGGACTTGCGGATAGCATCACTCATACTGGAGGACTTCTTCAAGTGAACGGCAGTTTTGGCTAACAGGATGTTTTCGTTTTCAGTCTAATGGACTCATACTTACATTTGTACTTTATTATTTTTAGTTTTTGTTTATGGTTGTTGTACTGGATTATTGTTCATTTTCCAAGCCTATACTGATGCGAGACAGGTGCGGGTAAGTTTATGAAATTTATCTATCTATTGGATTTTCAACGGGGATGATTGGGTTCAACCGCATTATGGTCGTTATATTCATTTTGTGTAGCAGCAGTATTAATAATCTTGTATATGGGGATTATTGATCGTGTTTGGTGTTTCCAGTTGTTTAATCCTTTTTGGCGCCTTAAATTGGGTTTCCTTCTTTAATGAGAACTTCTGGGTTTCGTACATAATATTCCGTATAGGCTTGGATTGATGCTTTCTACATTTACAAAGACTGGAAGTTGGTTTTTGCACTATATTAAGTTATCTGTTCACCATTCATTGGTGATAGGGACTAATTGAAGCTTAGTTCTGCTTTAATATTTCATATTTTTGTTTATACTACGAATGTTTTACTAACACTTATATGTGCGGTCAGCATATTTTGTCACTATATACATTCTTGCTGTTATTTTTTGATGTTGTTGAGATTGCTATAGGGTCGTTCTGAGCGGGTATGGTGTTTGTTGTTATAGCAAACATCCTAAATATCTACACATATTTTTTAGGATTAAATAGTTTAGTACTTTTCCATTTTTAGGTGGTTATGATTTGTTGTAGGTCAATTATATTAGTCCGCTTTAGATAGTTTAGGTGCATTATTGGATTACCCACTCTTGGCTCTTCAAATTATTGTTACATTTGTTAATGTACTTGTATTTTTATTTTATTCAATTAGTATCTGTACTTTGGTGCTCATTTTTACCATTGGCACTTATAAGGCCTTGTTACAGTTTATATTGGGCCTTTAGTATATCATTTTGTCTATTATATGTATATTTTTCACAAGTTTTTTTGAATTTCATATATTTACAGTTGGAATTCAGCTACAGCATTTTTTGCTGTGCTTTTGAAACCTTAAATATTTTGGTGGGTTTGAATTTCATTGTTATATTTGAATATATTGCTATATTCATATAAACACAGACTGATTATTCAGGGATTTGTTTCATCTTATTACCAAATCAATATTATATATACATGTTGTGGCACATCTCAGTAATATAATTATTTATATGGTTGAGCCATATCAGTTTTGATGTCAACCTTACTATTATAATGAAGCAATATATTTAATTAAATTTTTATGGATGTGTCCATTCTGGGTGATTCTGTTGATTATCTTTGACATAGACTATTGATTTAAACAATTTTTTTGACATCAATACATAATACTAAGTTTTGGCTTATATGTCAAAATATGGGTTATGATATTCTTTATATGTATTAGGGCTTGATTAATGTGTCTCATTGGTGTCAGAATTTTTTGAATATAACATGTATTATACATGGTTTGTTTCATATATGCTTGTACCAATACGCAGCAGGACATTTTGAAGGTAGTTGCTGGTTTGGCTTGGCTGCTTTATTGTATTGGTCAATCAAGTTGGTGATCTATCTATAAGACTTATGCACATTTCCAATTGATGTTTTAGTATATCTCTATCATTGGTAATAGGTGTATAACGGTCTTTTTTTGGATGGATCCAGAATTGATCTTGGATGGTTGTTTTTACACCACCATAGTCCTTTTTGGCCTAATGAGACTATATCAATTATCATAGTCTGTTGTCTGTTTAGATATCAGTGGAGCATCGTTTCGACATTATCCATTGTGTATTAATTTTGTGATAGATTTCCGCTTCATTTTTGGTTTGGTTGGACTTATCACTGAATTTATCAAGATGGCTCTTGCTTCTATTATACAGGGTTTATCTGTGGATGTGGATGATCTTTCTGTGTTTGGATTGGATAAACATGGTTCTTCATCCACCATTGATGCTCTGGTTACTGATTTGGATGCACAATGTGATATATTTTTTGATAGATTGGGGAAACATATGAAGATGGTTAGAAACAATGTGTGGCATTTGCGTCTATTTAAAGCATACCAACAGAAACATATAACTCCACGGGGCCTCAGGGTTAAGGTACAACCCTTGGTCTCCAACATTGATGACCAACTTATTGAGGATTGGGGACAGATTCAACAGTTGGCTTCTTCCAAATTTGTGGATGCTTTGGCTAATTTCTATGAGCGTAAGGTGCAACAAGGTATCAAAGATTTAGAAACTGTTTGTTTGGATGTTACCAAGTTTGAAAATTGTGACGTATTTAACACACAGGTTAAAAAACTTACTACAGAATTGGCTACATTGGAAAAGACCCTTAAGGATAGAAAAATAAAAAAATTTCTTAGGGATGTGGGTGACTATGAGAGGGGTAAACCTTTTGATACATCGAAGAATGTCTCTTTCAGACTACCTAGAGATGAAAATAGGTACGATAAAAGATCATCCACTCCCAAAAGAAAAAGGCCAAAATCTATCCTTAAGAAAAATTTTGGTTTCTCCTCTGGGGAGGACACTTCCTCTAACACCGAAGGGGAAGTTGATACATACCCCAGAGAGGGGTCACCTAAAGCCAAGAGGGACAATTCTTTACACCCTCCCATTCGAGATACAGACGAGGGGGGCGGAAACACAAAAAATGTAACATCCAAACAGAACTTGGAGGCACTCCTCAAAGTCATGACACAACGTTAAGTTGCCATCAGAATGTCCACAATATTTCATCTGTTGATTTGACTCATGATGAACTTAAAATACTCAATAAAGGACTCAATTTTGTCCCTGGGTTTTTTGTTTCTGAGCAGTCTTTGGCCCAGGATGTGACTAATTTTTGTCGTACTTTGAACCTGAATTTGTTTTTTCATAATAGTGATCGTGATACATCTGCTGATGTATGTGGTAACTTTAGGTTTAAGAAGTCGACTTTTAATCCACCTATGTCACATCTAGTAGGGGTATTTCAAAAAAATGTCCTTCGGGATATACACTGCAATCTTAAGGATTTTCCCATTTCTTATAATAATTTGTCTGTTGATGAAATATCTAGTTTGAAACAACTTATTGACAACAAGGATCTTGTGATTGTTCAAGCGGATAAAGGTGGAGCGGTGGTGGTACTGGATAAGATTGCTTATGACAGTGAGGCCATGAGACAATTGGGTGAAACAGAACACTACAGGCAGATGTTTTTGGATCCCACACCCCATTTTCAGTGTAAAATTGCTCAGTTTTTAACTGAAGCTGTTGATGAGGGTATTATCACACAACATATTAAAGAACAACTAATGGTAGCATCACCTAAAAAACAATATCTTTATTTGCTACCCAAAATCCATAAACATACCACAAACCCACCTGGTCGACCCATTGTGTCTGGACATGGGTCCCTTACGGAACCACTGTCTGAATATTTAACCCATTATTTAAAACCTTTATTGGGTCTTATTAGAGCAAGAATCCAGGACACCACCCAATTTCTAGATATTATCAACAATTCCCAACTTGAACCACAATGGCTATTATGCACCTTGGACATTACTTCCCTGTATACCAACATTCCTCACTGGGCAGGTTTACAAGCATTGGATTATTGGTTGGCTAGATCAGGTTTATACCAACCTGGATTCAACACATTTCTTGTCTGCCTCACTGAATATGTTTTGACCAGCAACGTTTTTTATTTTCAAAATTTATGTTACTGGCAGAAAAAGGGTACTGCTATGGGTGCATCTTTTGCACCCATATATGCAGACCTTTTCATGGCATATATAGAAGAAATCATTATTTATGATTACAATCATAATATCTATATGTGTGAGATGGACATTTGGCGTCGGTATCTGGATGACTGTTGGTTGGTGTGGAAAGCTGATGAATCCTATCTTATGGAGTTTCTTGAGTATCTTAATGACAATGTATGGGGGATCGAATTTAAATTGACCTATCATCTGTCCAGGATAGTATTTCTCGATGTGTTAATCATGAGAAATGGGGACAATACCTTGTCAACTAGGATGTTCAGAAAATTCCCTGAATTCAACTCATTATTACATGCTACCAGCTTCCACCCACAACATGTCATCCAGAACATACCCAAATCTCAATTTTTAAGAGCCAGAAGAATCTGTTCTAGCCAAAAATCATTCCTTGAGGCTCAGGAGGATTTGACACGTAGATTTATCAGCAGGGGTTATCGTCCAGGGCATGTGCATTTAGCCAAAAGATCTGTGTTCAATATTAATAGGGAAGATTTGTTATTATATAAAGGTCAAAATGATACTCCTAAGCCACAACCAATACGTCTGGTAACCACATATGGACGTAACACACAGGGTTTCAAAGATATTATAAACAGACATTGGAATGTCCTGAAAGCTGATCAGAAACTTAACTCTCTACTTCCTGAGACATGTTCGTTTTCATTTAGAAGGGGACAGACTATTGGCTCTAAATTAAGCCATTACAAAAGAGTTGGTTCTGATCCTTCCCCTTTCACACAGTTGTCTATTTCAGGTAAACCCATTGTTGGATGCATGCCCTGTGGGCATTGCTCCTTTTGTATACGGGTCTTACGTACTTGTGAATTCAGCAGCAAAAATACGTCAGATGTTTTTGATATCAATTTTTGGGCCAACTGCAATACTGAGTGGGTCATCTATTTGGTGACCTGCAATTGTTCTGCTTTCTATGTCGGAAAGACTTCTAGAGCCTTCCGCCTTAGAATTTGTGAGCATTTGAGTGACATCAAAAATAAACGCACAAGTAATGCACTATACAAACATTGTTTAACACATGTTTCTGCTTCATTTAAGTTTGTTATTATTGATTGTGTCAAGGGGAAATGTAAAGACAAACATTTTTGGCAACAATTGCTAAGCTCCAAGGAAAGAAGGTGGATTATAAAACTTGGAGCTTTGTTTTCACCTGGTCTTAATGACCAATTATAACAAAATTTTTATGCCTGGTTGTGATTGGCCTTTAGATATTGTTTAATCACTTATATATGCATGTATTCTGATACTCTGGTTTTGTATTATTCTTTGTATTTCACTGAAGAAGGCTCCTCGGAGCCGAAACCGGTTTGAATATTTGTGGTTTTTTTCCACTATGGACTTATAAGGTGATATATTTTTTCACCTTATTCAATAAAGAAATTTGGATGTGACTGTGGCCTATACTTGCTGGCTTATTTGTGTTGTCGAATACTTTTGCTTGGCCGTGCAAGGGTTCCACGGGCAATTGTTTTTTGGTCTGAAGATGCCCCTACCCCACTGTAGAAGGAAGTAGTAGTCCACAAACACTTATAGGCCAGATAAGAGCCATTAAGAGGATAGAGTAACTACTGAGGATAAGAAAGAAATGATGTATTGTCACTATTGTTCAAGATAAGAAAGAAATCATGTATTGTTACTAATCTTTAAGAAGCCCAGAATTTCCAGATATAAGATATTCAAAAAGATTAAGAGAGAAATCAGAGGAAAGAAAAAAATACTTGCACAAGAAAAAAGTACAGTTCTGTACATTTACCATAAATGGAGATGTTCGAGTGTATTCACTGTTGCAGTCATCACTCTTGGGTTATCCTGCCAGAGGTATCCATCAGTCGCCCAAATACCAGAGGCTTAGTATTTCTGCATCGGTTGCTGTCACTACAGGACTGACATCAGGTCGTCAATGGTATAAAATCAGGCAGATGACGCCATTACTTCAGTTTTTCTTGCCCCAACTGTCAGGAGTCCCCAAATAGGAAACTAGGTTATGCTGGAAGAACACCACCAGTAGAAAGTAAATACCAAACATTTCCTGTAAGGAGAGAGGAAGAGAGAGAGAGAGAGAGAGAGAGAGAGAGAGAGAGAGAGAGAGAGAGACAAGGGGGAATGGAGAGTGGAAAGTCTGGACTGCAACAGTAAATACACTCAAACATCTACATTTATAGTAAGTGTACACAACTGTACTATGTTCTTCGTGTTTCACTGTTGTAGTCATCACACTTGAGTTGATTCACAAAGCTAAAGAAAAGGGTGGAGGTAGTCAAGAAGACTGGGGGATGGCTAGGATGCCCTGCAAGACTGCGGTGGCAAAGTCTTCCCTGGATTTGGAGAAGATAGTCAGGTGGTAATGCTTGGTAAAGGTGTAAATAGAATTCCATGTTGCAGCCTCCAGGATGTCCCTGGTGGGGACCCCTCTGAGAAAAGTTGGTGAGGTGGAGGTTGCCCTGGTAGAATGCATCCTGACCCCCTTTGGGAGCAGTTTCCCATGCTGTTTATAGCAGAAATTGATGCTGTGTGCTATCCATTTGGAGATTGTTTTTTTAGATATGGCTTTGCCCTCTGCCCCAGCTGAAAAGCTGAGTAGCAAATTGGTCAGTTATCTAAAATATTTAGTCCTATCCAGATAGAATCTGAGCTGTCTGTGCACATCTAGAGAGTACAGAATCCTTTCCACCTTGTTTTGTGGGTTAGGGAAAAAGGTGGCAAATGAATGGATTGGTTGAGAGCCACACTGGACACCACTTTAGGCATGAAGGATGGGTTAATCCTGAGGGAGACCCTGTCATCATGGAAAATGATGAAGGGTTCTACAGCCATGATTGCTTGTAGCTCTGAAACTTTTCTAACTGAAGTGATGGCCAGAAGCAAGGCTGTTTTCCAAGAGAGGAATTTTAACTCTGCTGAAGCTGCAGGCTCAAAAGGGGGTAGGGTGAGCTTTTCCAACACAAAGTTAAGGTCCCAAGCTGGGGTAGGAGCTCTTCTGGGTGGCCTTAAGTTGTTAGCCTCTCTTAGGAACTGTTTGATGAGAGGGTGTGAGAAGAGAGGTGACTCTGTGTTGTAATGAGCAGAGATGGCAGAAGCATGAATTTTAATAGAAGAGAAGGATATACTCCTGTGTAGTAGGTTTGCTAGGTAATCCAGGATGAGAGGTAGGGAGGGCTGTGCTGTTTCAGCGCCCTTAGCTTGGATCCAGGTGCAAAACCTTTTCCACTTCTCAGCATAGGATTTTCTAGTACTAGGTCATCTGGCCTCAAGTATAACATCCAGGACTTGTTTGCTTAGGCTGGCTGCTTGAGGTGAGGTCAGGGAATAAGCCAGACTACCAGGTTCAGGGTCTGCAATTGTGGATGCATGAATTCTCCATTCTTCTGGGTCAGGAATGTTGGGATCTGAGGTAGGTGCCATGGTGGCAGGGGTGACAGGCTGCGCAACAGTGGGTACAAGTGCTAGCGTGGCCGGTCTGGGGAAATCAAGATTCCTCTTGGTTTTTCCTCCCTTATTTTGAGCAGTACCCTTGAAATGAGTGGTAGAGGGGAAAATGCATAGATCGAGAGGTTTACCCATTGGAAGAATAGAGCATCCACTTTCCAGACCTTGCTGTGAGGTTCCCTAGTGCAGAATTTTCTGAGCTGGTGATTGAAGTAGGAGGCAAAAAGGTCCACCCACGGGGTGCCCCATCTCTGGGTTACAAGGTTGAAGGTTCTGTGGTCGAGCTGTCACTCATGTGGGTCTAGCAGGTTTCTGCTTAAGTTGTCTGCCAGAGAGTTTAGGGAGCCTGGCAGGAATTGTTCTAGCAGGTGTATTTGCATGGCTGAGGCTGTGTGCCAAAGGGTCATGGCGAGCCTGCAGAGAGGATAAGAGTGAGTCCCTCCCTCCTTGTTGATATACCACATCACTGTGGTTTTGTCTGTTTTGATCAGTAGAGGCCCTGGGGAGAGTAGGGATTGGAAAGCTGTCAGGGCATGCTGGACAGCTAAAATCTCTTTTTGGATGATGTGCAGATGTATTTGATCTGTGCTCCAATGGTCATGAATGCAACTGCCATCCAGGTGTGCACCCCAGGCATATTCCGATGCATCTGTGGTGAGGGTCTATGCGGCTTGGGGCTGTGAGAAGGGAAGTCCTTTGTTGTGGTTGCATGCTGCTGCCCATCAAAGAAAATCTTTCCTTAGACAAGGTATCATAGCTATGATAGTTTCCAGGTCTTGAGAGTGTTGACACCAAAGGCTTTTTAGGTACCATTGTAGTTTCCTTATATGCAGTCTGGCATATGGAATGAGTGGAATGCAGGAGGCCATGAACAGTAGTGCTTGCAGGATTTTCCTTGCAGATAACTGGGTTCTGGTGG
Source organism: Protopterus annectens (assembly GCF_019279795.1). NCBI lineage: Eukaryota > Metazoa > Chordata > Ceratodontiformes > Protopteridae > Protopterus > Protopterus annectens. The sequence goes on from NC_056744.1 coordinate 509,628,396, forward strand.
CTAGTTGAGAGACGTAGCCTGTCAGGCTTGTTTTTTTGGAGTAAGGAATGCCATCTGGGATGCTGTGTCCAGGCTTGCTCCCAGGAATACATTTTTTTTTTTTTTGTGGGGACTAGTTTTGATTTCTTTTCGTTGATAGTATACCCCAGGGAGGTCAGTAGGTCCTTTACAAAGGTCAGGTGCTGTAACAGCTTTTCCTGACTGTCTGCCTGAATCAGGCAATCATCTAAGTAGGGGTAAATTAGAATATTTCTTTGTCTGCAAAAAGCAATGGCTGGAGCCAGGCATTTTGTGAAAACTCTGGGAGGAATGGATAAGCCAAAGGGAAGTGCAGAGAACTGAAAGTGCATAGATCCTGCCCTGCAATGTAAATATTTCCTGCAAGATTCCCTGATTGGAATGTATAGGTAGGCCTCTTTTAGGTCTAGGGTGGCTAACCAAGCATCCTTGAAAAGCATAGGAAGAAGCTGCTGGAGGGTGAGCATTTTGAATTTTGGTATCAATAGAAAGGTGTTTAGAATGGATAGATTGAAGATTGGGCACCAGGTGCCCTCTTTTCTGGGTACCAGGAAAAGTCTGGAATAGAAACTTTGGCCAATCTGGTCTGCAGGAACATGCTGTATTGCCCTCATGGAGAGCAGGGGAAGGACTTGCTTTTTGGCCTCTGCCCACTGGTTCCCAGGAAGATCTGGGAACCCTTTTGGGGTTAGCAGTGTGTGGAAATAAAATCTGTATCCCTGGGACACTATGTTGAGGACTCATTGGTCATTGGTAATAGAGGCCCAGTTGTTTGCATGTAAGGAAAGTTTTCCTCCTAGGGGCACAAGCAGGTGGGCAGAGGTAAGGGGTAGAGGTGTAAAATCATTGTGAGTTCTTATCATAAGGGGGTGGCTTAGCACTCCCTCTTTTTGAAGAGGAGGAACTCCATTGCTTAGATCTCTGCATTCCCTGGGACTGCTGTCTGGGGGGTCTGCTTCCTCTTGGTCTGGGCTGAGCTGGCCTGAAGGGGGCCAGAAAGGACCATTGCTTGGAGGGGAAGTGCCTACTGAACCTTGGAGGCTGGACGTGTAAAAAGTCTTTAACTGTCTGCATAGATTTAGCTTTTTCTTCCATCTTTTGTAAGAACTCTTCTTCCTTGGTGTCAAACAAATTGTCTTTGTTTAATGGTGCATCCAATAATTTTGATTTGACATGGTCTGGCAAGGTCTGATCCTTAAGCCAAGCATGCCTTCTAAGGACAGAACTGGTGACTGCTGCCCTGCAAGATGCTTCTAGGGCTTCAAAGCCACATTGCAAGGTGTGCTAAGTAACTTGACTTGCATAATGCATAAGCTCTTGTAATTCTTTATTTTCTGCACAAGCAGGAAAGGAAGACATTTTTTGTTTGAGGAGTTCCATGGTAAGATGCTGATATTTTAGCATGTGGAACTGACAATTTAGTGCTCTAATAGTAAGAGTTGCAGAGGTGTATACTTTTTTACCCCATCTGTCTAAAGCTCGGGAATCTCTGTCTGAGGGGGTGGGATTCTTATCTGAGGTTGCTTTAATTCCTTTAGGTCCTTGGGAGATGACCTCTGGGTCAGCAGTATGATTTTTGAAAAAGAATTTGTGAGAGTCAGAGACTCTGTAGTACCGGTCAGGTTTCTTGAGAGCAAGAGGAAGGGTGTCAGGTGATAAACTGGATTCCGTAAAATCATCATCCACAACATCCAGGACAGGAGGAATGGCTAAAGGTTTGTGCTGTGGTAAATCTAAGAATTCCCTGAGTCTCTTTTGTGACTGATGATAGTCCTGGCATTCCCATTGTAAATGCTCCTTTAAAGTATGTAGGGTTTCACCAAATGAAAAATCCTCAGAAGGACAGGCCGAAGGAATGGATTCTTCTGCAAGGTAGAGACATCTGCAGCATCCTTAGTCGAAGAAGAGTCTCGCAGCATACTGGAATCCGAACGGGTCTCGGTAGTGGTCTGCGAATCTATAGAAGCTGGCATCAGGGGCTGTGAAAGCACCTCACTGAAGACCGGAGAACTGAAGACTAGCTTAATGGAAGCATCATCGGCAGTTTTGGACCTGTTTGGTCTGTCTCTGTCTTTATCCTTACATTTTTTCAGAAGATCAGTAGTCAGATGGCTTACCGAAGCCATATCAGAATACGAGGACTGAGAGCGAAAATATTTAGCTACAATAAGGGTCTGACGATGTATAGTTCTGGTGTTGAACAAAGCACAAAAGTGACAGCGAGGGACATCATGGTCTGGGCCAAAACAGGTGACACAGTAAGAATGGAAGTCTCAGTGTGGTATTTGCTTTCCACAGTCGAGATAATTGTTAACTTTTTCTGACATCAGTTAGAGCAAGAAAAAATTAAACCCAGTGGGATACTTAGCTTTAGAAGACTTCAACTTCAATTCAGAAATGAAAACTCAGGTAGCGGCTGACCAGCACTCGTGCAAACTGCTTCTGCTTCGGGCTCCTCTGCAAGAAAGACTGATGTAATGGCGTTGGTTGCCTGATTTTATGCCACTGATGACCTGATGTCAGTCCTGGAGTGGCAGCAACCAACGCAGAAATACTAATCCTCTGGTATTCGGGCTGACTGAGGGCTAACCCTGACAGGATTACCCAAGTGTGTTGACTGCAACAGTGAAACACGAAGAACATCTGAAAAAACCTTCAAATGCATTTTTTGTGCTCAGTACAACAAATCCATGAAAAACATTATATAGACAAAAACGTTGGGACTTTTGGAAAAAACGAAGCAACTAAGGAAGTGTAAAATGTAAAGAACAAAACCTAAAGATTTTAAAGTCATGAAAAATAAACATGGATATGGGAAAGAGAGAGAGATCCGATTTGCTGCAATATTTATGCAAAGGAGAAATGCCACCATGCAAGTACTGAACAGCAAAAACTATAAAGCAGTTAAGACAAGAAGTGTTGCTGTTAGAAGAGTACAAAACAGGGAACAGATCAACAAAAATACTCACAAATATACATGTGATATTAGCAATATGCAGTATCAGAACAGATCAGGATCTATCATGCACTATCACAAATTATAGAGTAAAAATATAAGCACAGTCAGAAAAACTTAGAAGATATGCTGATAAATGTAAAGGAAAACTACAAAATAAGCAATTTAGTGATGAACCAAAAAGTTTTTAAAGAATTGAAAAACAAGGCAAAAGGAATTGAACCCCCAGCAAAAAAAAAAAAAAAAAAAAAAGAAATAGATACATTTTGGAGAATTATCTATGGAGATCCTGTGGAACATAACAAAGATGCTGAATGGACAGAAGAAGTAAAAGAAAGAATAAGACATTTAAATGTACAGGATATGAAATGGGATGAAGTAATGACCAGAGAAATTGAAACAAAGTTAAGAAAAGATTATAATTGGAAAACCCCAGGTCCAGATGCAGTACCTAATTTCTGGCTAAAAGTATTAAAATCTTTATGTGAAGATTTAGCCATGAGTAATAACTATTTATAAGGCCATCCCAAACAGACCCCAGCCTAGCTAATAAAAGGGAAAACAATAATTCAACTTAAAGCAAACCTGCAAGCTATCCTGACAACTAAATGCCAAAAACTTGCTTTCTGACGATATATAAACTATACATTGGAATTGACGTTGACAGAGTTTATAATAATTTAGAAGAAAACTCAATCATGACAATAGAACAAAATGGTAACAAAATAAAGTTATAAGGAACTATGGGTCATTTCTTGCTAAATACAGTCATTAAGGGAAAACTGTAAAAAGGGGAAGAAACTAAATACAGCATCGATAGACAGACTACAAAACAAGCATTTGGCAGTATCCCACATTCATGGTTGAAAGAATGCTTAACAATTTCTAAGATACACCCTGCAGTGATTGATTACATTACAGCAGCCATGAAAGTGTCCAACCACTTTGCAGTTAAGCCATGACAAAGCACAAATTACAGGGAAAAAAAATTCAAAGGGGGTGTCATTTTCTGTTGGTATTGTGGCATCATCCATGGAGACAGAGAATGCTGCTCAATGCTAGGCTCATACCTGCCTGTGTCCCATAGGTACATAGGTGTGTACTAAGCTAATGACCCTGGAGCCTTTACAAGACTAGCCCATAGTATTACCCTGGCATCATGCTACCCAACCTTAGTTCCCAGTGCCTCTGTCGAGTAAAGCCACTGGAATGATCCCTGGGGTGAATTTTCTATTTGCAAAACACAAAAGGCACGCAAGTACAACAAGGTGCAGGGACTGAACCAACTGAATAAAAAAAATTGAGTTGGATTATTAGGCTGGGTGCTTTGTTTAAGCCTGGCCTTAATGAGCTTGGTTAAATTTGGTATGAACCAATAGGAAGATGACTCTTATTATGTGTTTTATTATTTAAATGAATCATCATTTTTTTGTGTGTCATAGCACTGAAGAAGGCATTACCATTGCTGAAACCGGTTGGCTCATTACTTTGGAGTTGCCACAATAAAGGATTGAATATTCTTCTAACCTCCTTTGGTGCTGGACAATTTTTGTGTTTATGTGAATTTTCTATTTCCCATCCACTCATCAAGATTTCTCTTCAAGATGGTCAGTGAGGTGCTCTGCTTGATGGGTCTATATTAGATAAACAAAAGTTTATCTAATCGAATGCTCACATGAGCGAAAATTGCAGAACTCAAAACTGCAATTGTGAAATCGTGGTACAGTGAAGATGGGAATATTTGCCCTTTTCTCACTGTAGTGCAATCTCGGAGTTGGAATATATATTTAGTGGGGGGGGGGTGCAGCCCCCCACAAATGCAGTTTTGAGTTTCTGGAGTTTTGCTCATGTGAGCTTTTGGTTAGATAAACTTTCATTTATCTAATATAGACCCCTGCTTGACATGTATGGGAAGTTTATTCCATAGCATGGGCAGTCTCTGGGTTATGAACCTGCCACTCCAGCATGTCCTGTTAATTGTGGTAATGAGGTTGAGGTCTCTGGAGTGTGTGGTGCAGAGGGATTGTGATTTCTTTAGATGTAGCATTTCCAACAGAGCTGGGTCAGACATGGCTTTGTAAGTCAAGCAGTGATCACCTCTAAGTAAGCGATATGAGACAGAGAATAGTTGTTTTGAGTCTGTCCATATAGGAAAAATGTTTAATGCCTAGGATCCTCTTTGTGAGGTACTTTTGTGGGCTCTCCAGTTGTTGCAAGTGTTAGTGAGGTACATGCCAAATGGGCCATTGAACTTAATGATTGGCCTAATAAGAGAAGAGTAGAGGGAGACAATGACCTCTTTCTTCCTGGATGCAAAACCCTTATTAATGACATGTGCCACATAGGACTTTCTGACCACAGTGACAATGTGGTGGTCAATGGAGAGGTTGCTGTCAGCCTGTGTTCCCAGATCTCTTATAACACCTTCTGCATTCAGAGGACTATCATCAATGTGTTAAATCATGAGAACTGTTTTTTTCCCAGAGGATGACAATACATTTTTTTGCATTGGGTTTAAGGCATGGTTCTGACACCAGTCGTTGGTGTCATTAAGGCCTTTCTCTAGGATGTCAACATCAATTGGAGAGTTAATAATATCTCCCAACTTGCAATCGTCTGCAAACTTTGTCAGCCAGAGTCTCTTCATGTTGGCCTGGACTTCAGAGAAGTAGATACCAAACAGGAGAGGACACAGGACTGAACCGTATGGGACTCTGCTTATGACTGGTCAGCAGTCTGACTTGGAGTCAGCTACTTTCACACTGTGGGTTCTACCTGTGAGCCAGTTTGCAATCCACCTAATGATATAGGGTTTGATGCCTAGCTTAATGAGTTTTTCTATGATTCCTGGGTGGGGAATGGTATCAAAGGCCTTGGCCAGATCAAGGTAGGCTGTATGAACCACCTTGCATTCATCCACAGGTCTGGTGACTGACTCAAAGAAGCTAACCAAGTTGAGCAGGCATGATCTACCCTTCACAAAACCAAACTGTGTGGAATCCAGAGTTTAGAGATTCCCTATATCCTTGTTTATTAGGTCCATGATGATGTGTTCCATAGCTTTGCATATCAGACTCATCAGGCTAATGGGGTGATAGTTCCCAGGGTCTGTAGTCGCTCCTCCTTTGTGGAGAGGGATGACTGTACCATTGCGCCATCTGGTAGGGACAAAGCCCAAGGGGAGGCTGTGACTGAACAAGGCACACAGGTGAGGTGCCAGTTCACTCTGTAGTTCATGTCGAACAAAGCCAGGGATATTGTGACATCCCATAGAAGCTGTATCCTTGCCTTGCACAGTGCTGTTTTAGTCATTGCAGCAGTAATACTGGGTGGCTGGCAATCTACTAGTACTGTGATTTGTCTCTTAAGGGGGAGAGGGTTAAAGTTGGCACTGAATCTGTCGGCCAGTATATTGGCAATATCTGTTGGCTCGGTATAGGTGGTACCTTTATGCATTAGCTCAGAGCAAATCTGGGTATTGCCATGGAAATTCTTTACATAACTATAGAAGGCTTTGTGGTTGCCTTTACTATCTGCTGCAATACTGTTTTTATAGCTAGCTTTAGAGGATTTGATGAGGGATCTCAAGTTTTTGTTGAGGCTGATAAGGGAGTTTTTCCAGTATTGAGATGTCACCTCATTCCACATCTGTTTCCTCCTTCTGTTGTAGAGTTTGTTTATGGCAGGAGACCACCAGAATGGCTTCCTTTTTTTGGAGGACAGCATCTTGGGTCTATTGGGTATGGCAAGATCCATGCATTTGTGTACGTGTTCATACAGTGGACTGGTATATGATTTGGCGGTCATGCAACTGATCTCCATTTGCATGGGTGCTGTGAAGTTAGCCAACTCTACTTTTAGAAGCTTAAAGTCAGCTTTGGAGATGTTTTTTATGGTGGTTACCTTTGCAGGGGGTATGGGAGGGATGTGGATTTCCAAGGTGATTAGTTTCTGGTCAGATCTAACCAGGGAGAAGTTGACTATTGGTGTAGAGCAACAGTTGCCCATGTTAGTAATGACCAGGTCAAGGATGTTGCTACCTCTAGTGGGGGTAAGAACAAGCTGGTCCAAAGACATTGGAATTAATGGATTCCAGGAAATGTTGGGCAAGTGTATTAGTACATGGGTAGTTTTCCCAGTTAATGGAGGGGTAGTTGAAGTCGCCCAGTATGAGAGTGTTAGGTTGGACCCTAATATTCTCCAGGGTGGTTAGGAACATGGAGTGTGAGTCTTGGGACATGGTTGGGGACCTATAGCTGTCTGCGACCTGAATTGCTGTCTTACTAAATGTTACCTGCATCTGAAGTATCTCAGATGTATTAAGTTGGGCTACTAGTCTGGCGGTGTTCGGATCCTTTACGATTATGGAAACACCACTGTCTTTAGAGCTTCGTCCAAGTTCTGGGGCCGAAAGGTGTGGAATGAGTTATAGTCTGGTAGTGCAGGGTTGCTTTTTGCTGCCTTGAGCCAGGTCTCTGTTACAGCACAAATGTTAATGTTCTCCATTTTAAGGAGTGCTTCAAGAGAGTGTATTTTGAGATTTAGACTTTTAGCACTGAGCAGCATGACCTTCAGATTGCAATTGTTTGTAGCTGTTACGGTGGTAATTTGGTCTTTGGAAAGCCACCTAAAAAAGCAACTATAGGGGTGAAAAGATCCTTGGCCAATATCTGTAAGCCCAGTGGTGATAGATGCAGGCCATCTCTGGCAAAGCATCGAGGTCTGTCAATCATGTCATCCCAGGCAGACAGATACTGGATCCTCTTAGAATAACACCACAAACTTGGCCAACTGTTGAAATCAACAATTTTCTGCTTGTACTGTGGTATCATTCTGGGTGAGGGTAGGATGCCACTCAGGGCTAAGGTCATACCCGCCTGGGCTACATAATCAGTGAGCTCCTCCATGTCTATTTTCATGTATTCCAGGGAGGTATGTCTCAGGTCATTCACGTCCACTTGTACAATGACAGAGTCATATTTGTACCTGTTGTTG